>NC_068982.1:29235652-29238799 GCF_001194135.2 Octopus bimaculoides
TATATATATATATATATATATATATATGTACATAGATATTGCTTTCATATTTGTTTTGCAAGATTGTTGATGAGAAATTGTGACTTGAAATGGAAGTTGTACTTTGGGTGGGTCAGTTCTTCAATTATACTGGGTTGCATTTCACTTCTTTTTTTTATTTGTTGACTAGCTACATTGTTAACCGATCGATTTTTGATCATTCATTCAGTCAGTTCATTAGATTCCCTTCCTTACAGCTTCTGCCCTCATCCTCACATTGATATGCACTTCCAGTTAGTGTGAAGCTAACAGGAGGTGCTCAGTGATATGAGGAGCAGATAAGGGCACATCTTCAATGATGTCACAGGCTGTGGTGAAAGGACTGAGGTGACCAATGCGATCAATTGATCACATGACTAACTAAGCAATTGATGAGTTAATTAGTGAGCCAACAATAATTAAAAGAAATGAAATACAAACTGTATGTATGTATTTTGGTTGGTTAATGACCCTCTAAAGTACTATATATATATATATAAAATACTTAAATATATATAAAATACTTAAATATGTATAAAATCATCATTATCATCATCATCCTCAACATTGTCATTTTACATCCATTTTCATAGCTGGCATTTGTTAGACAGGTCCGAGTCAGCTCCTATTCAAAGTTACTGCATCTTGCGTTTACAATATGAGTATGAATGTGATGGACTAAATAGAGAAAATACAATGGAAGGAGAGACATGAAAGAGAGACAATGGCAAGTGGGCTCATTAAAGGGAAACAATAGAAATGGCAGAGAATGGTGCAAGCCAACAATGTGTAGATTGATATGGGATGGTTAATGTGAGAGCAAAGAGGAATAAGCAATAAAGATGTGTGATAACGAGAATGATATGAAGGTGAGACAATGATAGCTAGCCATCTCCTCTTCCACAGATGTCATGGTGACAGAGTGATACAAAGTGATGGTGGAGGGGATTGAAGAAAAAGTCCAGTGCACTACAGAGAATAGGAGAGAGGGAGTGAGAAATAGATGAGAAAATAATGAAGGCAGTAGATGAAGAGTTGACAGGGATATAACATAATGGAGAAGTCTGAAAGTAGATATGTTACACGTTCCAAACTTTATTGCCATCACTTTTTTAATGACCATTTTTTTCACACTTGCAATAATGGGTTCATCTTTTTATGCACCATTTGCTGCAAGTCATCACAATTCTAAATATATAAATTTATTTTGAGTATGCTTGCAATTCTAATAACTGTTGTGATACATTTTAAATTAAGCTATATTCATATAACATTTATATAGGAAATACACCTCTAAACAGAGTGCATCAATTTGTCATGTACTTATTATTGATGGCTAAAAGGTGCATTTCAACTCAATCAATTTTATTATTTGACACATTCAGTTTTCACTTTTCTTTAGAAAAGTTTTGAGGGAGGAAAAAAAAATTAAACAAAATATTCATCTCCAACCTTAAAACAAGAGAACTGATGCTTCAAAACTTCTTGAGAACAATTCATTTTGATTCCATTACAAGACATGTCACAAGAAAAAAAAAGTACATTTCTCTAACTACAGTGCATGGTGATTAACAAACATACAATGTGCATTAATGATTCACTGGTTATAATGATTCAATACATCAACACAGCACAAGCTCACAATACTTATTTACTCTTTACTGACAATACTACTCCAGTAGTAATTCTTTGGTGATATGAAGTGTCTTATAAACATTATCAAAAACACTTACATTTTTTTGACTGACCTTAATCTTACCAATACACTATCTGCCAATGATTAAATCTTTATCAAAATATCAAAAGTAACTATTGCAACTGAAAAAAATTTCTACTACATCCAAAATATATAACACATTGGCTTCATGAATGGTTTTGTTTCCATAAAGTCAGCTTTGTTTAAGCGATTCCATTACAGCTTCACACTGAATTACTTTTTCATTAACTATTCTATTGGATCAGTTTATTTTTAGATCTTGCAGTAATTGGAAGACAGATAGCTGTTGTTGTTGCAGTAGACTCAGTTGACTTTGATTAAAGAGACTTATACATGAAAGTAACCAATTATACAACTAGGTATGATCTTGCTGTAACATGTACCATGTTTGGTGGCATGTAAGATGCACTTTCTTCTCAAAATATTGTCATGAAAAAAGAAAAAGGAAATCTTCTTGGGTTCTTTATGTGAGATTCATTTAAGTGTTACATTTTTTAATGCGCTAAAAGCATTTTTTCCTGAAAATTCACTGTTGAAATTAGGATAAATCTAATATACCCATGTCATTTATGCCATCAAATATATTAGTAGTAATTGTTATTGTAGTTTAGTTGATGTCTGGATAGAGCAGACTTAAGTTTAGCACTGACCAGTCAAATGATGAAGTGTTTGAGAACCATAGTGAATTCTCTGAAAAAGCATTGGTTTATTAAATGAAGCACAGGGCAGCAGTCTAGACATTTCTGACACTATTCAGTCAGTTATTGCATACTTTGTTGTGTAGCGAGCATGAAATTTATCTTTATTGAAAGGGAAAACAATGACTTAATTTAGATATGTTTTTTAAGCATTTATCAGTTAAACAAATGTGTAATCATTAAGTGCTTAGAAAGTTTAACCTTAAAAAGGGATTAGGAATAGAGGGTGTTTCATGTTAATGTAAGAAAATATATTTTAATGAAGCTACTTCATCTCAGCTGTTTAGGCTTCATATCAGTTTCCTATATTTTCTATTTTTTATTGTTTAATTACACTATAATAGGTGTGTGTGTGTGTACTTTCCTATGATATCATTCCACACACTCAAATAAGACATCACGTTTATCTCATCCATGTAGATGTATAAATGGGAAATATGGTAATACAGTAAAAATATATAAATATACATGATTATATTCATATGTGTAAATATTCTCATAAACTAGTAGCAATAGACAGAGTTTCATTTGCAGGGCTGATTTCTAATATAACCACTCTACCCATCACCTGTATTGAGTATTCACTTCAACTCTGGTCTTCCTGCTTCCATGCCAGTAATACTATGTATATATAGATTACATATTTGTGTGTGTGTGTGTGTGTGTGTGTGTGTGTGTGTGTGTATCTATCTATCTATCTATCTATCTATCTAT
>NC_068982.1:29238809-29239432 GCF_001194135.2 Octopus bimaculoides
ACATACATACTACATACCTACAAATATATATATACACAATGTATGTGTAAATACAAATATACATAGCTGTACATTCATATATGCATATGTATGCACATATTCATACATATATATATATATATATATATATATATATATAAATTTAGATTCAAGGTGAATATGGTACTTAAGTTTAGGCACATATATGGGCATCTTTCTGTTTCTTTCTACCAAATCCACCAACAAGGCTTTGGATGGCCTGATGCTGTAGTAGAAGACAGTTGTCCAAGGTGCCATGCAGTGGCACTGAACCCAGAATCATGTGGTTTGGAAGCAAACTTCTTATCACACAGCCACTTCAGTATCTACATACACATACTTACATACATATGTATGTGCATGTTTGTGTGTGCGCGTGTGTGTACTTTTGGTTGTACAAATCAAAGAAAAATACTCAAATAACTGAGAGAGGTTATTTATTAGATTGGAATTGATAATTCAGTGTTAGCACTCTGGGTATCTTGGTTTTAAATATTTCACTCAAGGGACAAAGTTGAGACAACAACTAGTTGGGATTCAGATCCAGTTACTGTGTTATTGTGAGTGTGTATATATATATATATATATATATATATATATATATA
>NC_068982.1:29239858-29252305 GCF_001194135.2 Octopus bimaculoides
ATATATATATATATATATATATATATATACATACACACACATGTATGTATATATATGTGTGTATGTGTGTAATATCAATGTATATGTCTACACACATACACATACATAAAATATAAATGTTAATGTTTTAGGGTTCCACACTACACAGAACACATGCCATCCAACAATATTTGTATTTATATATGTAACATCATCATCATTTCATATGATACAGAAATATGTTCAGTTATTATAATTTTGCATTACTGTCTCTTATGCTAAGGAACTGCAATCCATTGTTTAAATATGTAATCCATTATGTACTGTTATCAAACATAACATATGTTTCAATAGTATAAATGATGAATATTCACCAAAACTGTTGTCGCATAGGAGTGTGGGTGGTGTGTCTGTTAGAAATTTTATCATTATAGACCAAATTTTCTATTCCTCTATTGAAGTTATACAATAAGTAAACAATATAAAATATGTAGCCTTTTCATCATATTTTAAACCTATTTTAGTGTATTGATTCCTTACAGCATATTGATATTCTTTAATTCTACTAACACTCTGAATTATAATTTATTTCCCAAATCCATTTGTTATTTCCAAAAACAAAAATATAAAAACAATATGAGTTTAAATCCTGCTTATTTATTTATTGCCTTTTTTGTTCTCTGTTTCAATTTTGGAAATAAATGATAACGATGAATATAAACTACTTATAAGTAAATCCTACTCATGCATTTAGATTTGCAACAAAATAGTGTTCAGATATAGTGAAAGAATGCCTTCGTATGTCATAATTGTATAAGGTTTAAGCCTAAGGTGTGGAATTGGCAGAATCATACGACTCAGCATGGGCAATCATTTTCAACTGCATGAGACATGACTCATCATCAGGCAGGTTGCACTACTAAAAACGGGCATTATTTTACCTTGTGAAATGAAGTGTACCATTGAGAAAGTCTCACAGGCCAGCCACCTCACAATTAAGAAACGTTATTTTTCTTTTTGAAAGTAAGTGTGCCATTCAGAAAGTCCCACAGGCCATAGTATTCTTCGATGTTGTTATTATTATCATTATTATTATTATTGTTCAGGTCACTGCTTGGAATTGAACTCGAATCTAGGGGTTAGTAGCCCGTGCTCTTAACCACTACACCATATGCCCGTGGGCAGAAAACTAGTATAAATATAAAACAGTTTAAACCTTCATTACTATACAAAAACTACCTTTGTTTCAATTAATTTTAAAAGTAATGAAAAATTTAGTAAAATAACTGTCATTTTTAAGCTAGTGTTAGGAAAATATATTAACATGAAATTCTGAAAGAAGGTTCAGTTCAAATTGCTTTAAACTTTTAGCATTTAAAGTGGCTATATCTGGCCAATATTCTACCAGCTTTATGCTCAAAACCATCCAGATCTGGCCGCTCACACTAACCCTACAATGTCATTCTAAAAAATAAACAATCACAGCATCAAAATCTCAAAACTACATGACAATGTATGATTAATTCAAAACAATGTGAATAAATAAGTATTACATTTGACAGAGTAATCTGAGTGCTAAAGGGTTAAAGCAGGAAGCTTGTATCTAGGATTAAGGGTAATCTCAGGCAGGTTGATATCAATAGGTGTAAGCAGATGTATGTTAGCAAGTAATTTGTATTTCTTGTAGTTTTTCCATCTTTTGGAATTGATGGACTGATTTTAAATTCTGGAATTAGTGAAAAAAAAAAAGCAGTTGAAATGAAGAGAAACAAAATGTAGGTGTTATGAAGTCATATGCAAAAATTTGAAATTTTAAGAATTTTTAAACTTTCAAACTTTCACATTAATATATTTCTATGAAAAAGTAAATTGTTAATCTGCAATACTCGATGTATAAACATGTATGCTAAAAAAAAAAATCGAACTTATAAACATTCACTATGATATGGTTTTTAAGTTACTAAATATTAGTTATTCCACAGACAAAATCTTCATATTGATTAATTGATGTTTCGAGTCAAACAACATAATTTCTATAGTTATTGTGTTAATATAAACTCCATTTATAAAAATGCCGGATAATTTTAGCTTTCTACAAACATTTTTTTTTTTTTTTTTTCATGAATTAACTCTAACTAGAAACATTTGATGAACTTTCTTTTATCAAATTTAATAAAGAGAAATCACATCTCACTAGGGACATGCTCACACACAAACACATGTACTACTATCATTTTACATTTACTTTCCATGCTGGCATGGGTTGGGTAAGTAATTGCTGTTCCTCAAGGTGGACCAGAGAAAATCATCTTGCGTATAAGTTTTATTTTTGTTTGTTTTCTATGGCTGGATGCTTTTCCTAAAATCAAGCACTTTACAAAGTGCACTGGGTGCATTTTCTTCATAGCACCAGTACTAGAGAAGATGGGAGTGAATGCAAAATGGATAGCAAGAGGTGGTTAAATGGTGAGGCTAAATGGGGGACATCAATGCAAAATAGTCAGATGGGAAGTGTAGGTAGAGTGCATGGGGTATAGACATATCAGACTCCAATGAGGCTGATGTTGTATTCCCTTTATTGATTTTACTACTATATATATATATATAATATATATATAGTATACATTATATGTAGAAAGGGTAAAGGTGAATGGCTCAGTGGTTAGAGCATTGAGCTTACAATCATGAGGTAGTAAGTTTGATTCTCGGATCAGGTTGTGTGTTGTGTTCTTGGGCAAGATACTTTACTTCACGTTGCTCCAGTTCACTCAGCTGTAGAAATGATTTGCTACGTCACTGGTGCCAAGCTGTATCGACCTTTACCTTTCCCGTGGACAACATCAGTGGTGTGGAGAGGGGAGGCTGGCATGCATGGGCAGGTGCTAGTCTTCTACAAACAACCCAGCCGAGACTTGTGCCTCGGAGGGTAACTTTCTATGTGTAATCCCATGGTCATTCATGAATGAAGGGGATCTTTATGTGTTGTGTATGTGTGTAGATTGTTAGAATAGGTGTACAGATTTTATATATTAAGAAAAAGGAGGTAGCCAGGATTGGGAGAGAAATTATTTGTTTAGCATTTTTGATTCTTTCAAGGATTCATCATGAATGATGAACACCTCAAGGGGACAAAAGTGGTAAATATAGTTTTTGTCCAAATCCTGGCTACTTTCTTTTTCTTATGATTGATTGACTGACAGACAGACAAACAGAGACATATGCTTTTCTAAAACTAACATAAAAATACAATTGCAGGCTTACTACAAGCATATTATATTACTTAATCCAGAGAAAAGCTACAGACCTCAGCTTCTCTTGCATCAAAATTTCAAACTATTTAGACTAAAATGACCCATATCCTTATTCCTTTCATGGGGAGCTACAAAAATAGTATTTTCTCCAGATTTTGGTACATTTCACCTTAAAGGAAAAAATAAATGTTAGTATTCTTTGCTAATTGTTCTTATTATTATTTTTGTGAGAATTACAACTTCATTCCAGCTGCCTTTTCTTTTTTGTACTCCTGTATGCACTTTATAAAGTATTTTGTTTCCTTATTTAAACTATAAATCAATCTTATTTTTAAAACTTTTCATCGTTTTTTTCATATGCTTGCTTTTATACATTTCAGGGAAAGAAAAAAAGAGAAACAGGCTTCATTTATAATTTATAAGTTCAGGAAGGATCAGGGATATTTTAAAAAATATAATCATAATAATAATAAAATTGCTGTATACATAATTTTCATGAAAAAAAAAACATTAAAAATCTTATTTACCAAGATTATTTTCTGACCATAACTTATTCATTATCTTAAAGGGTAATAATAAAACATAATTTGATTTAAAAAATTGATACTTACAATTAATTTTCAAAACAAATATATTTTTTATATTTGACACTGGTATTAAATTTAAGTCTTTTAATTGCGTATGAAATAGTCTCAGGGAATTCTACTTGTTACAGTATACTCAGTCAATTATTTAATTGTTGCCTCAATCTTTATTTAAGAAAGAGAAATACTTTCAAGACTAACATTTTGCAGTGCTAACATTATTATACTGTTAATATAAAGAAAAAAAATTCATGTTCAGTTAAGTTTCTCTGAACATATCAAATGCACTGAATCATGGCTCCTTCTTCTTCATCAGATTTAGAAATGCACAAATTTAGAAAAATATTGCTTGTATGTGTGTATATATATATAAATGTATCTTGTGTCTTGGGAGGGATATTACGGCAATAATAACACACGCAAAAACGAAGTATATATATATATATATAAATATATATATACATACTGTAAATAAGTAATTCAAAATGTATAAAATACATGTAAAATTATGTGCAGATATAAGCATATATATGTATATTATGTATGCATATGAACTAAACTATGTTAGGAACAAATATGAAGTTGGAAGGTAACATAAATGAGGGGAAAATTCAAACAAAAGTAAGAGTGTGTTGAGTATCTACCAAAACTATGTAAGTAAACACCATGGATGAAAATAACTGTTGGCATGACATTGAGACATTTAAAGCAATCTACAAATAACTCAGACTAAACGACGTGTGTAGATTACTGATGGTTAAAAGAACAATTCTGACTACTCACAAAAGTTGTTATACTCACATAGAAATACTGACACTATAACTTACTCTCAGTAAGAAAACATACTCACTCTATATTTGTCTAAGAATTGTCCTTTCAAATGCTTACTTGAGTTCTACAAGAAATTCAAAAGAAAGCTGAGTCTGACAAAATATTAGTTTTTTGGGGTTTTTTTTTTTTTTTCAATTCATTTTGATTTTCTGCAAGTTTGAGAAATGACACTGTCTTTTCAAGATTATTTGATACCTTCTTCTTGAAACTGGAGTTAAAGATTTGCAATCTTTTCACAAAGAGTTGTCTTATATTAGCTACAATATTCTTTGATATAGAAACACAGGAAACCTTGGACATATTGAAAAAAAAGCTCAGCTTTGAAATATTGAAGAATCTCATTAAAGAATATGATATGGGGGAAAGAAAAATTTTGGCTTAAATATTTTTTCAGATTCAGTGAAACAACACAGTGAACACAGAGTAGAAAACACTCCCACAAATGGCAATTATGAAATTAAAAATTGGTTTAGCATTGCATATCTTCATTCTTGCATTCAATTTCTGCTGATGGAAGAAATCAATTAAATATATTTATTTTAGATTTCATACATCTTTTAAAAAAACAGAAAAACATAACATAGAAACACAATGTTATATTCACTATTATTTTCATCATAGCCATTATCATTATCATCACCACCATTGTAATCATCATATTCGTTATTCTTTCATTTTTTTTTTTTCATACTGGTATGTTTTGGATGAATCTGTAATATCACACTCCTCAATTCATTTGAATCCTGTATTATCATTTTAAGCTTAATTCAAAATCCACAAGCCTTTCTTTATCTACCTTCACCATTCTCTATTAGTAACTCAAAATGCTTTTATTAATTATTAAGAGACTACTAGTTACTAGTCAAATCTTGCCAGCTTAGTTTTAAGACATTGGTCTATTATCTTAATTAGTTTATTTATCATGCTGCTGTATTTGAATTTACCAAATAGACAAGGTGCAAACCTATTCTATCTTTTGAATTACTTTGCTACTGCTAAGCATGATTGGTATTTAACCCTTTAGCATTCAGACCACACAGTCAAATGTAAAGCTTATTTATTCAAATTAGTTTGAATTAATCATGCATTATCCTGTAGCTTTTAGATTTCAGTAAAGTTTATTGTTAATTTCTTTTTGAGAATGAGAGTGTAGAATTGGTGTGAGAGCTGGATCTGGCTAGTTTGAACATAAAACAGGTAGAATAGTTAGGCCTGATATGGCCGGGTTAAATGCTAAAGAGTTATTCAACAGCAGATCTTCCAGCTTTTAACTCACCAGCATACTACCTTCTCTCTCTCTCTTTTCTTTCTAATGTTACTATTATGGTCTCTGTTATTCAGAGCTAGATTGTCTCCTCATACCTTCTCTACTCAAGCAGCCCCAACTTTTTCATCTCTCCAACTCTCGTTGCTTTTGCTGCAATCAATAGCATCCCAAACCAAACCTGCACTAACCATTATTCCCAGTCTTTGATCCCAGGAACTGCCTCCCACTGGAAACTTCTCCTTTGTGTCCTTCTTGCAGGTTCTGACCTGTAACAGTTTAAAGAGAACATAACATCTTCAAGCTCATTCAGTCTTTGATGGCCTACAAAAAGTCATGGGCACTGACCCCATCCTCCAGACTCAGCAAGTGAAAAAGTAAAGGAGCACTGAATCATGTAATAAAGCTTTACTAACTCAGCAACTGTTGAGACATCACACTAGTTTATTAGTTGTCATCTGAAATACAAATAGACATCAAGCTTCCTTAAAAAGATAAAGTCATGGATAAAAATGAAATGCAACAGTGTAATTTTCAAAATCTATTTACCAATAAAATTGTACAAGAGTAGCCTGGTTTTTTTAAGGTTATGTGAGCAATCATTGCTTTTTAATTTAGGTCTTCACTAACTGCCAACTACTTATCTTTTATCTTTTACTAGTTTTAGTCATTGGACTGCAGCCATGCTGGGGCACTGTCTTGAAGAATTCTTACTTGAATGAATCAACTCTAGTACTTTTTTTTAAGCTTGGTACTCATTCTATTGGTGTCTTTTGCTGAACTGCTAAGTTATGAGGACGTAAACACACCATTGGTTGTCAAGCGGTGGTGGGAGACAAACAAAGAAAACAAACACACACACATACAATAGGCTTCTTTCAATTTCTATCTACCAAATCCACCAACAAAGCTTCGATCAGCCCAAGGCTATAGTAGAAGACACTTGCCAAAAGTGTTATGCAGTGGGACTGAACCTGGAACCATGTTGCTGAAAAGCAAACTTCTTACCATATAGCCATGCCTGCACCTTATGTGTATTTGATGCATCTAAAGTTCTTATTTTCTGTCAGATAGCCAAATATTGTATTATATTTTTGATCAATTATTTACAGACTGTATAGTACTGAGTTCAAACCAATTTACTTCTATCAGTGAGAAAGTTAGGTGCACATGAACAACAACCCAGGTTTAAGACTCTAATTAAATTTGGGAATAATGAAAGCAAAGTAAGTATTTTCAACAAATACAATGAAAAAAACCATAAAGCAGTTGTTTACAAGTGCTCTATCTTCAGAACCTTTTACATTCTTTAAAGTTCTTGAGACAGACAATATAACAAGAAGCCTGATAACTTGATCATTTCTGTAGAATTATCTGTTGGAGAATGGCAGATAAAGTTCAAAATGTAAGAGAATGTCCTAACAATGAAAATGACAAAAACAGTAAATATAATCCTATGAAATCATTAATTTCAACAGGACTGTTATCTTTACAAAAAAATCTAATCACCTTCTGGTAATTTTAGAAAGTTCAGCAGTTATTTTCTGGTGAAATGATAATTCTTCCTGTTATAATACATCTTTGAGTAAGTTTACATTAAGAAGTGCAATGTACAATTTCCTGTAAGTCAGACAAAATGGAAAAGGCATTGCCCTGGAAGATGGTAAGGGAGATGCACTGGATCAGCCAGTCTGACTTACAGGATTTGCAAATAGCCATCTCTGCTCCAACAGTGGTGAACAGGGATATGGTATCATGAATCAAGAGAAAATCCCAAAGCGTGAACCTATATAGAAAGTCACCTCTCAGAGTACTTTACAAGGAAATGAAAGGGAGAATATACTGAAGCTAAAGTAATGTCTACATAAAGACCTATAGATTGTAGATGGGTTTAGAGTTCAGTTTCTTTTTTTTTTTGTTTACTCTGTTGAGCTGTATCATGGCCTGTAAAGGCCCTTTCACCTGACATTAGTAAATCCAATGCAGTTGCTATCCAGCTTGAACTTCTGTAGATTGAGAACTGCAAGGGAAAACATGGACTGGATGTGGGCATCAGAGGAATATTCATATCCATGTAGGAAGTACAAGAGATGAGAAAAAGTAAGTGGCAGCAAGGCAGAAACATTGGTGGACTAATGCAGAAGTTGATACACTAGTTCACAGAAATGGAGGCAGTAACATAGATAATATAAGAGGCAGAAAGAAGATGTATAAAGCAGCAGTTAATATGTACTGGTGACTTAATTTTTACTAATCTTTCCCATATGGCCTTTTTAATAAATATAATTCATGATGCTTGGACAAGATACAGCAATACCATCCCATATATGCATGCAGTACTTATGCCATTGGACTTTTGCTTTCTCAGGATCCAAAAACTAACCAGGACTATGGTATTTTCTATCACTGGAAGAAAGTATAAAATATGGGGTGCAGTTTGGGCCAAATTACTGATGTGTGATCATCAGAGATTGTGGGGTTTAATTTTTCTAGAAATTCTAAGTGCCATAACTGAGTAGAAAGTGTAATATTACAGGATTTTTTTCCTTGATATCTACAGTAATTCTAATTAATCCAAAAGTGTTCAAGAACTAAACAGCATCTCAGATATTTATCTCCCATTTAGAGGACATATCTATCACTTTGAAAATAAAAAATACTCTGCGTGGTAGAAATTTGCTTCCCAATCACATGGTTTCAAGTTCAGTCTCACTATATGACACCTTTGGCAAGTGTCTTCTGCCCTAGTTCAGAGTTGGTGTTGATTTGTTCACATCCTTGTAACTTAGCAGTTCAGCAAATGAGTCTGATATGATGAGTAGCAGATTTTTTTTTTAAAATAAGCACAAAGGTAGATTTGTTCAACTGAAACCCTTCAAGGTGGTGCCCCAGCATGGCCACAGTCCAGTGACTAAAACAAGTAAAACAAAAGATAAAAGGTATTTAGAAACAGAAATATTTTTCTATTGCACAAAAATCACGGCCTCATTCTCAAAGAGACTATGCTACACACAAATATTAACTCCAATTGCTTTATTATACCACTGACCAAGTCATAGCACTCATACAACATGTAAATATATCCTACAATTTCATTATAAACTGATAGGCTCTTGATAGCTTTTTTATAGCAAAACCTTTCCCATTACTTACAAGACATCCTTAACCTATCACAAATAGAGATGAAAAGGAAAGACACACAGACAATACATTCTAGGTATAGAGATAGATGGGATGGCCTCACTGCTGGAATGACATATGATCATTAGTCTGCATAATCAGGGCTAACAAAGAGTGAAACAACAATAACAAAAATCTTTACGAAACTGAGAAAAGAAATTTTGGGGACTTTGATTGTAAACCAAGACGATGGAGAATGGCAATTTCAGTAAAAACTAGTACTAGAATATGACTATTTCACTAAAAGATAATAATATGCTATAGGTATTTCAGTAAAAGTAATACAGTAAAAGATAATGGAATATGACTATTTCAGTAAAAGATAATACTATAGTTACTGGGGGGTAGATTAAAATCCATAGAGACCTTATGCATTTAAAAAATTTTTGTGCTGCCATATATGTGTAATTCAAAATATAAACAATAATAAACCATATGGTATTTTTAAGTCTCAAATTTCATCAAATTTACTGAGGTACCCTTGTATACCATATATGGTATACAAGGGTACCTCAGTAAAAGATAATCCAGTAAAGTTACTTTAGCAAAGCATCATTGTAAATGACTACTTCTCTGTAGTAACCCCCAAGTTCCAGCACAAATTTATGAAAAAATTGAAATTAATGTCTAATAAATGTCTATATCTATTTCCATTTTTATCTCCTCCAGCTTTCCATCCACCATATTTCATAGGCCAGGGTTAGGGCACTGAAATATTTAATAATAAATCTTTAGACTCCTTAATAATATTATTTAGTTCCCTATAGGATGATTGGCATAGCTGTAACAATTACAATTATAGGCTAATCAGGCAACTTAAAAATAAAATGTTATAGTAACTAGAATTTACTCCTTTATAATCAAATCCCTCCAGAGAAGATATGGAAAAATGTTCTTGAAAACATAAAAGAAATTCTTGCATACTTTTGTATATTGTATACTGGCAGTCCATTGGTTATGACGATGAGAGCTCTAGTTGATCTGATCAATGGAATAACCTGCTTGTAAACATGTGTACCCTTAATGTAGTTCTCTGGGAGATTCAACATGATACAGAGTGTGACAAGGCTAGCCCTTTACAATACAGCTACTAATCATTTTTGTCAACTGAGTGGACTGAAACAACATGAAATAAAGTGCCTTGCTCAAGGACACAATGTGTCACCAGGAATTGAACTCACAACCTTACAATCATAAGCTAAATACCCTAACCACTAAGCCATGTACCTTCACATATTGTATATTATGGGCTAAGTATTAACGAGAATCTTCCACAAGGTCCAGTCCTAGTTGCAGTATGGTGACTAGTGTGCCTTAGAGCTGTGCTAGCAAAGTGCAGCCTCCTGGTGGGGGCCTCTTATGTTGGACAAGTCAAAGGATAGAAGCCATCTCTTCCCACAGGTAAAAATGGGTTTGCGTAGGGCCAAAACCCCAACATAGGAAAGAGCAAAGTAACAGAAACATCAATGACAATTCAAAACCAACAAGACTTGAGAGAGGGAAAACACAGCCAAGATTCAAGATCAGTTGAGAAACGTCATCAATTGTCTATGTTCTATAGGGAGGGAAGGGCTTAAGTGTTCCTGAAAATAGCTTCAAAAGCAAGACAGAGGGAACTTGTGGTACCTAGTTAGGCAGACACAAAAACTTGAATGTTAAGTGATTTTATTGTAAGTGGCAGAAGATCAAGAAGGTTATAAAGCAGTAAGGGGAAAAGATAAAATTTCAAAATGTTGGAGATTTAAGATCAACATTGAGAATTTCATGTCAGAAATTTGGAAACAGGGCAATTTAGTTGTGACAAGTAATTTAGATAATATATCTAAGATCTGAGGGTTGATGTTTTTGATGTAGCAATGAAGTGTAGAATAGCAAAGTTTATTAGAAAAGGAATCACAATTTAGACAAAGTATGACTATAGGATATTGAGAAAACTGTTGTATAAGTTGTGGTATGACGTCAGTGTCTGGGGAGGCTGACCGGAAGGGCGAGTTGACCGGAAGAGGAAAAAGGGCAGAGGGAGCTTCGATCGGGATTCGTGCCCTTTTCGAACGGGGTCGCGGACAGGACAAGACGTGTCTAGTGACGGTCTAGGTTTGGGAGAAGCAGCTGCTATTCCTGGTGTTCTTTGGGGTCGGGGCAAGCTTCAAGGATTGGATACCGTAAGACAGACTCACAGTCGACGAAAGGAAAACCGAGGTAAGGCGATTACATCTACTCATACGCACACACCACAAAAGTAAGATATAATACATCCCTGTGCTTACTTACAAATCATTTCATCTCTCTCTCCTCACCCTTTTTATACTTTGAAAATATAGCAAGGAACCTGTTGAGTTTCAAACCATAGCTCACAGATTTCCCAGTCCAAAACCATAACCTAACATGTGTGTGTGTGTATGTGTGTCTGTGTATTCGTGTGTGTTTGAGTATGTAGTCTCTATAACCTTTAGATTTGGGTTTACTGTAATATTATAGAAGATGGGCATTAAAAACGACAATCGCTATGACTATGATGATGAGGATGACAGCTATGAAGGTGATTATAATCATGTGCATATCGAAGCTTGAATTATTTTTAGTTCACTTTTGTGTGTAAGTTTATAAATGTTGTAACAAACATCCAGAAAAATGTCTAGATATTAACCTTTAGGAGATGACAGGGCTGATCTATTGGCCGAAAAGTCAAATGATGACGAAGACTATTAGTTCATTGAATATATATAGTTTTATGTAAAGTAATTACATTATCTTCTATAATTTTGTTTGGAAAATGGGTGCATGCCCTCTGTAGGGGTTGTGAAAAGGGCTCCGTCTTCTTTGCACTGAAACTCCAAATCAGGATTAATAAAACATTATTGAGAGAAACAGTGGCCCCTACTTCCTAATTACAGGAATTCTCCAAGTCATGGAAGTATTGCGCTCCTGAAAATTTTGCTGTAATGTGGGGTTGTGTAAACAGAAATCCTATTTTTTATTGACTTCTATGTTATATGGAAGTCAATAAACATGAAAGAGAATGTGAAAATATGTTCTGTGTAATGAAACTCAATGTTGCAGCAAGACTTTCACAAATGCAAAGCTTCCATAATGCAGGGGATGCTTGTTCAGTATGTGAGTCTTTCTTCCATTAGTTTGCAAGTTATCTTCATTAAGTATGTGTGTGTAAGAGGGAGAGGGGAGAAGAGAGAGAGAGAGAGTAAGTGTGTGTGAAGGAGGAGTGCATGAACAGTTAAGGGTTATAACAGTATTTTCTAAACCTGACAAAAGATGCCCAAGCCTAGGGAAGTAACTTAAGTTTTCTAGCTGACCTGTGTCAGATGTGCTTCTATTTACGTGAACATGTGCATGTATATAT
>NC_068982.1:29252315-29253700 GCF_001194135.2 Octopus bimaculoides
TATATACACAACACTAAATTATGCTCATAATTACACACACACATAGACAAAGAAACTGCTCTTAAGTTTGTACTTATTTTGTCAAATGTGATTTTAAAATTTGTTTCTCTTTAACAGAGACTCATAAAAAGAAAATTCCCTCTCTAGTGGCAGTGCATTGATTAAATGCATCCAGTACACTTGTTAGGTTTTTTCTTTTTATACATAAAATGCCCTCTAAACTGTATGAAAACTTGCCTTTTAAATGTTGATGATATATGCCTATATATCTATTTTTGAACCAGAAGTAATCCTTTCTATCATAGGCACAAGGCCTGAAATTTTGTTTGGTGTATGTTTGTGGGGGGAATATTCGATTACATAGACCCCAGTACTCAGCTGGTACTTAATTTATTGACCCCGAAAGGATGAAAGGTAAAGTCGACCTCGGTGGAATTTGAAGAACCAGAAGTAATGACATCAATGCACATCACAGATCCGTACCATCATAACTGTCACATCTTCATACATAATCTAATGTCTTTAATGCTCAGCCATTTTTTTCAGGTCTGCTTATAGTGCTAGTGAAGGGACATGGCTAAGTGGTTAGGGTATTCAACTTACAATCAAAAGGTCGTGAGTTCAATTCCTGGCGATGCGTTGTGTCCTTGAGCAAGACACTTAATTTCATGTTGCTCCAGTCCAGTCAGCTGGCAAAAATGAGCAGTACCTGTATTTCAAAGGACCAGCCTTGTCACACACTGTGTTACACTGAATTTCCTTGAGAACTACATTAAGGGTATGTATGCTTGTAGAGTACTCAGCCACTAATATATTAATTTCACAAACAGGATGTTCCATTGATTGGATCAACTAGAACCCTCATCGCCGTAACTGACAGAGTGCTTATTGTGTTAATTAATGCTATCTCTTCAGAAAATCACTCTTAGCTCACTTCTCCCCAATCTCTGCAGATCTTCTCTATTCAATGCCCATATCTTATTATTATGCAGCATCACATTTATTATATGCCTCCCACCACCACCACTCTAACCCCTCATTCCCTAGCATAAAACTGTCACCACTTCTTCTCTGAGGGATTGTAGTTTTTTAAGTTGCATGGCAACCTCAAAAGTGCTGGTAGCACAGACAAAGCATCTGGGACACACTGTAAAGTGGTTGACATTAGGAAAGACATCCAATTGCAGAAACCATTCCAAAGCCAACACTGGAGCATGAAGCAACCCTTGGACTCATTGTGTCCTCAAACTGTCCACCTCATGCCAGCACGGAGCACAGATACTAAATGATGATGATGGCCTCTTACAACCTGTTAGAGAGAGAGAGAGAGAGAGAGAGAGAGAGAGAGAGAGAGAGAGAGAGAGAGAGAGAGAGAGAGAGAGAGA
>NC_068982.1:29253734-29262272 GCF_001194135.2 Octopus bimaculoides
AGAGAGAGAGAGAGAGAGAGAGAGAGAGAGAGAGAGAGAGAGAGAGAGAACAACAACTACATAGACAGACAGACTAAAAGAGACAGAAATGTTTTGTTGCCAACAGCAGTTACAATTCAGCAATCTCATTACTGTCTTTTCTTACTCCATTTACTTTAATCCTACAACAATTATCTTCAGTATTAATACCATCTATACAATACTGGTAACATTACATACTACTCTTCTGTGAATCATCTAAACAAACCATAAATTCAATTCCTACATATCTGATGTGATGTACTCAAAGCCCCATTTCCCTGTCAGTCTACTCAGATTTCATTGTATGTTATGCACACCTATTGCTTGCATTGTGAATTTGGCATGCAGTTTCTATCTCTCCCATTCCTGCATGGTGCTACAATTTTGTATAAGTAGCCTGAATGATATTCAATGAATATTCCTTAAGATTTTTTTTGTGGGTTGTGGGTATTTAGATCTCATGTGTATCTTGGATTTTTAAATAGGGTCACTGTATGCTTGTGTGTCATAAGAAGCAGCTACAAGGGTTGGAATTGAGAAGGGCATAAAATACTATCTCTCAGAAACTCCCATCCAACCTATACCAGCATGGTAAGAGAAATGAGTAAGAGAAATGAGTAAATATGATTTAATAACTTTATTCTTATACTTAATAATATTACTGATGTTAATTAACTTCATGTATGAAATGTTTAGTTAATCAACAGAGTTTAGATGCAGATCCCTCAATTAATAATATTATAATTTCTCATTGTCAGCTTAATGATCTTAATTATTAAAGAAACATAAATTACTTAGATTATAAATCTAAGGAAGCTTCGTTCCATTTCCATCCCTTAGGCATTTCTTATCTCCTGAAACAACATTAGAGGTTTGACTTTCTCTCCACATAGGTAAATATACATCATATTTCTATATATTCTATAATCAAAAAGTGAAAATGGGTGAGTTAGTAAGTTACTAGAGAAAATAAAAGCAACTAATAGACTGGTGGTTAATAGCCTAACATTAGTATTGCATTGTCTCTTGTTCAAGACATTTAATTTTAAATGGCTGAGTTCACATAGCTCCAACTAGGCACCATGAGTTGTATAAGTTGCCACCATAGACAGGAGCTGTGCTATAAAATTGATGATTATTTTATTGGCTTGCAGTATCAAGTGTATTTCTTAAGATGAAGTAAAACAAAAAGCTATCAGTAACAGATTGGTGTTCTGTCAAGGAAACAATTTACCTCTGTGCATTCAACAGAGATAAGCACCAGCTTTATGTATCTTTGGGATTCAGAAAGAATAAGCACACACATTTGTGCATACGCAAGTACTTATCACATTTAGACACTAATGAATTACGTCAGTAATTAACAACTTTGAGAGATAGGCAGTCATAATAACAATGCTAACACTTGAACTAATTTATGTTCTGTCGTATAATATTCACTATAAAAATGAGTTACCATTGGTTTTGATGATGAGGATTCAGTTGTTTAATCAACTAAATTTCCTACTCATTGAATTAGCTTTGATTAGTTGAACATTCTACAGACAGCTGTGCTTTTAATGTAATCCTCAGGTAAAATCAGCAGGTACCTTTGAATTACAGACACAATCCACCCAACAAGCTTTCCCACAGGTTCTGTCTACCCAATTTCACTCACAAAGGGTTGACTTGAGGCATAATTAAAAAAACATTTGCCCAAGATGCCAAATAGTGAGGTTGAACCCAAGACCTCATGGTTGTGAAACAAACTTCTTAATCACTCAGCCATATATTCATCTACATTATGGGAACATTAGACATTATGAGCCTTAATTTGATACAATGAAAGAACAACAGGCTCATTTATGCTTTTAATGTTTGACACCTTTTATATCATATCAAAATCTTAAGCATTAATTTATAACAAAATATCAGGTTTTATTTTTAAGTAGATTAGCTCCAAATTTGTTGGAGGACCTTAATCCAGTAAAATTTACATATATTTTGACATATGACCAAAATGCATATCTTGATGGATTGCATGCAAATTGAAGAAAGAGACACAGCAATAAAGAATAAAGCCAGTGGGATGTGTCACTCAAAGGCAAAGGAATTCAGCTTAGATAAATAAGAAACAATAAAATATTTTATAAAATAGTTTAGACTATAATAATACTTTCTTATACTGGTACAAGGTGACAAGGTTTAATGGAAAGGATATAGTTAATTGAATTAACTCCTATGTATAAATGGTATTTCTTTAATAAGCAATAGAAGAATGAAAGGCAAATTTGACCTTTGTGGGATCTGAGCTCAGAATTTTGAAGAAGAACACTATATACTGTTGGGCACTTAGTATAGTTGCCAACCATTTTTGCCATACGATTATCTATGCTTTATTAGGATATAATAATTGTTTACGAAATAGGCACTAGGCCACCAATGTGTTGTCTATCATACCAAACCCAGTAATCTATTCATTCTTATTTATAAAAGCCAGAAGAGCAAAAGAATAAATAGTCAAACTGGACAAGATTTGAAATCAGAAGATAATGAACAGTAACTTATAACCAAAAAACAAATGTCTAATGCTCTATTGATTCTATCATACACCCTCAACCGTTCATTAATTCCTTTGCTGGAAATCATACTCAGGCTGCCTGGATGAATCCCAAGAATAATAGCATATAAGAACATAATAACAAAAAGTCTTCAATTTGGTAAAGAGCAATAGATATGTTACATTAGTCTTACTATCATTTTAGATAGCAATCATTGATGTTATCGTTATGCTGTTACTGTAATTGTCTTACTTACCTTGGCAAGGTGCAGTCTTCCATTGGATGCCCGGCTTGTAAGCAACATATGATTAGAGAAAAGAAAGACTTGTCGCACAACTTCTCGTTTAGAAGAAAGACCGAGCAGATTCTTTGGTTTATCTGGCAACAACTGAAGTAGAAGTCCTGGATGACAAAACATAGAAATAATTAGTTTAAAAAAAATTAATATAATCATGTATGAATATACAAGTAATATAAAATAATGATTATAAAATATCCAATAGATCTCTCTATTAGACAGCTGCATTTTTACCCTTATATAAAAACAACAGTTAAAATATGAGTTATTACAACATAGTTATAATTCCCTTTGTACTTGTCTAGCAAGGGATTAGATCCAAGTCTGTAAGTTAAGACTGAAGCAATTACATTGTAGAAGAGCTATTTTAGTCAACTGGAAAACTTAAAAAGTTGCTGTGGAACTGTGTCAGTGACCTGATGTGTGATGAAAAGTTGGACATTTCAAGAAATAAATGAAAAATTAATTTAATGTTTTTGTGTCTTTAGATGGTGGCAATAGTTGTCATCTAAAGATTATTATTTAATATGCATAAGATAATTGTCAAGGTATAAATATATATGTGAGAATGTGTGTGTGTGTATATCTGTGTGTATCATCATCCTCATTTACTGTCCTACTTCCATGCTGGTGTGGGCCAGACAGTTTGACAAGAGCTGGTAAGTTAGAAGACTGCATTAAGTAGAGCTTGACATACACACATATATACATGTAAATACGCATTATCACCATATCAGTGAAGATGATTATTATTATCTAACATAAAATAAACAATTACTTTTACAAGAGTTTTTAAAACTCCTTGATTTATGCCAGCCAACTAAAAAAAAGTTCTGTTAATGAAGCATTGTAGTGTGTTCGTTCAATACACTGTAATGATGCAGTGTATTCATATTGTATATTGATACTGAAATAAAAGTATGAATTATTGGACTTTGAAAGGGAAAGGAACAGAAAAGAAGGAGTCACACACATTTATATTTGTCCAGAGTAATTTAAACCTTATATTGTGCGACAAATAACCTGTATTTAGAATTTGCCTTATGTAACTCATAATCACTTTGTATTAATGAAACACATGTAAGATGATGTAACTAAAAATCATAAACGATCTCTCTTGTTTTGTTTTGTGTGTGTGTGTGCACATACAATTCATCAAACTCATGGTAGCATGGAAATAAAAGTGAATGAAAAAAAGTAAGTGTGAATCGGAAGGGTTAGTGTGAATCGGAAGGGTTCTTTAGTAGGTATAAAAGGAAAACAACAAAAATAAACTGAGTCTTTTAATTTGAGGTAGCATGAGAAGTTTAACCCCTTAGCATTTAAACAAGCTACATCCAACTCAAATATTCTGCCTGGTTTATGTTCAAACTGGCCAGATCCAGCATGCCACACCTACCCTACAAGATCATTCTAAAAATACACACTTGCATCATTAAAATCTTGAAGCTATGAGACAAAAGAAACAAATCAATGTGAATAAATATGCATTACATTTGACAGAGTAATCTGAATTGTAAAAGGTTAAAGCTCATTTCGTTATAATTTTAGAAAAGCAGGAATTTTATACTAAAGTTATTGTTACAATTTAACACAATGCAAAGCAGAGAGAGAGAGAGAGAGAGATAGAAATAGGGGTCAGTCACGTACCATCACTGAAGTTAAAGTGCTGTCTCACCATTATTGATTTACTTAATCTATAGACCATTCCTAACCATAACTAGTGTCTACTTATTTCTTGATACTACTGCAAAAAGCTATTGATCTATGATTCATTAATCAAAAATCATAAACACAAGGAAGCTTCTGATGATCAGAAGCAAGCGTTTCTGATGACCAGACTGGAAAATTGTTTGTTTTTCCCTTTTGCATGGTTTGGTGAAGAGACATTGTCAAACCAGGAGTAACTTCATCGCAAGGTGATGGAAACCTACTGTTGGTAACCATGTAATCCAGTACTACCTGCTCATGGTAGAGTAGTTGGCTACTAAACTAATCCCCTAATGGGTTTATCTATGAGGAGAGTGTATGAGCGCCTAGCAGGATTAAAAAACAAAAACTGCAAAAAGTAGATGAGTGCCTTAAGAGCTGGTGATAACGATAACTTGAGGAAGAGATGAGAAGCACCAGCATTACCAATCTCAATGGAACACTTGTATGGAAAGTACACCGATATCTAATTCTCTGTCAGACCAGTCAGGACTTGGGAAGGTCAAGACCAATGAGGTGAGGAAACGACTGCTTAAAAGAAAGAAAAAAAAATATTAGGTATATAGGCGTAGGAGTGGTTGTGTGGTAAGTAGCTTGCATACGAACCACATGGTTCCGGGTTCAGTCCCATTGCGTGGCACCTTGGACAAGTATCTTCTACTATAGCCTCGGGCCGACAAAAGCCTTGTGAGTGGATTTGGTAGATGGAAACTGAAAGAAGCCTGTCGTATATATATGTATATGTATATATATATATGTGTGTGGGTGTTTGTATGTCTGTGTTTGTCCCCCCCCAACATCGCTTGACAACTGATGCTGGTGTGTTTACGTCCCCATAACTTAGCGGTTCGGCAAAAGAGACCGATAGAAAAAGTACTAGGCTTCCAAAGAATAAGTCCTGGGGTCGATTTGCTCGACTAAAGGCGGTGCTCCAGCATGGCTGCAGTCAAATGACTGAAACAATTAAAAGAGTAAAGAGAGAGAGAGAGAGAGTATCCCAATGGCAGAAATGCTACTGTATTTCACTTGACTTAGTGAGGAGGAAAGCCTGTGCTCACAATGTTTTTATAAGATCTCCAAGACTGATGTGAAAAGAGAACTTGATATCCTCAGGTATTCAAATGCTTACAACATATGGATTCCTTTAAAAACAGTGATGTTAAACTGGGCTACAGATTAGATCTACTGCTTAATAACAGCTATAGTGCATCTGTCTGGATTTTGTATAGTTTCTGTCTATCCAATATTACTCACAAGGTTTGGGTCTATCAAAGACTATGAAAGAAGAAACTTGACCAAAGTTACTTACAGTAGGATTGAACCCAGTATTACAAGATTATGTACTAAACTTGTTAACCACATGGCCATGCCTGAATCCATATATATATTTAAATTTGCTCAGTCTTTCATTTTGCAATCATTTCTACCAGAATAATCACCTAAAAATTAATCTATAAACATTTAAAGCGGTTATTTAATTTTAAGAATTCACAACCGTAGGTGGTCATTATTATGATGAGAAAATTTGTAAACAAATCCAATCAGGAAAATGACTTTTAATTGTATATGAAAAATTATTTCATAACATAGATTTAAAAGTATCTGTATATGGGTTTGTGGAGGCGCGTGGTTTAGTGGTTAAGGTGTCAGCATCATGATCGCAAGATTGTGGTTTCAATTCCTGGACCAGGCGATGCGTTGTGTTCTTGAGCAAAACACTTCATTTCATGTTGCTCCAGTCCACTCAGCTGGCAAAAATGAGTAACACTGTGATGGACTGGCGTCCCATCCAGTTGGGGAACACATATGCCATTGAAGTTGAAGAAGTGATTTTAAATTCTCAAACGCAGGATAATGCTAATAATATAACCTGAACAGGATAAGCTACCCCTATTTTGCAGAAAAAAGTGGTTGCGGCTGACTATGAGACTTTTATCTGCAAAATAGGGGTAGCTTATCCTGTTCATGCTATATTATTAGCATTATCCTGCGTTTGAGAATTTAAAATCACTTCTTTAATTTTCTAAGATATCTCAACACTTCTAAAGCAAACTTTGTTTGTTTGCAGTCATCGTAATTTGAATTTAATCTTAAATAAGTTTGCAATTACACAGGAAAGTAATCATTGTTCAGATACAAACTAAAAATTAGTGAAAGTTCAAGGTGGAGCAATGTCATATCATTAGAAAATATATCTTAGCTTTTACAAAATATACAATTAAACATTTGCCATGTGAGTTATTGTATTTTCTGTGGATGCTGAGTAGCTAAGATGTTTACGATGCAATTTATAAGGCTCTGAGTTCAACACCACTGTGTAACATTTTGGGCAAATGTATTAATATTGGCCTTGGGTCAACCCAAGTTTTATGAGTGAACTTGGGTCAACATAAACTGCATAAAAAATTATCAAATGGAATGTACCTGTAATTCAGAGTTCACAGGAACACTGGTGTCATGCTTATTTTACCTGAGAATTATGTAAAGAATATCTCAGGAATACTCAGCCACTTCGCAAGTTAATTCAATGAGTAGATTGTCCATTTGATCAAACGACTGGGTACTCAAGTGTCAAAATCAACATGAGAGTCCAGCAACGGTAACTGATTAGTATCCAGTATAAGTAGGCAAAAAAGATACTATACTTCTTAATTACAGTACTGATTAGAACGTCTACTATGAGGGGCATTAACTACATAATAAACAGTCTGTAAACAGCAAATGTAAAACTGCAATATTAAGTACTTGTTCTAATATCCTAAGATATTCACTGGGATATTAATTCTTTATCATAGTGAGAGATTTATGGTGTCAGCTAATCTCAACCATTCCTCTCTTTTGATACTAATCTTCTTAATTATTCCTGACTAGTTCATTAATTACCATTTTTTTTTTTTACATATAATATTTATCCTCTATTCTTATCACATGTATGTATTGGTGTTCTGTTTTGTATTTGTCTTCAGATGTAATTAAGAATATACGCTGATGTTAAATATCATGTTTACTTAAACAAACATATGAATATTAGTAGATCATTTGAGAAATAGCTTCTATAAATTTTTAATGTGTATCAACAGTACACGATGAGTGCTATGTTATTTCCAAAGTAAATACATTTCAGTTTCTCCTTCATATTGTCATTGTAATCACCACCACCACCACTACCACCTTCACCATCACCATCATCATCATGACCAATAATTTTCTATTTTTTCGAATTTTTGTGAATAACATAGGTTAATACAGATGCAAGAGTGGCTGTGTGGTAAGTAGCTTGCTTACCAACCACATGGTTCTGCGTTCAGTCCTACTGCATGGCACCTTGGACAAGTGTCTTCTACTATAGCCTCGGGCCGACCAAAGCCTTGTAAGTAGATTTGGTAGACGGAAATTGAAAGAAGCCCATCATGTATACATGTATGTGTATGTGTGTGTGTGTATTTGTATGTCTGTGGTGGTCCCCCAACATCACTTGACAACAGATGCTGGAATGTTTACATTCCTGTAACTTAGCGGTTCAGCAAAAGAGACCGATAGAAAGAGTACTAGGCTTTCAAAGAATAAGTCCTGGGGTTGGTTTGTTTGACTAAAGGCAGTGCTCTACCATGGCCACAGTCGAATGACTGAAACAAGTAAAAGAATAAAAGAATAATATAAATTAGTACAATGGTTCTTAACCTCTGTTGGGGATATTCTGAGCTCAGAAGGGAGTAGTAAATGACAAAATGCCAAAGGGGAGCAATGGACAGTGTGGGGTAGGGTTAAAGAATTTGTGTTTTGATTTTTGTTTGAAAGTAAAATAGGCGCAGGAGTGGCTGTGTGCTAAGTAGCTTGCTTACCAACCACATGGTTCCGGGTTCAGTCCCACTGCATGGCATCTTCGGCAAGTGTCTTCTACTATAGCCTCGGGCCGACCAAAGCCTTGTGAGTGGATTTGGTAGGCAGAAACTGAAAGAAGCCCGTCGT
>NC_068982.1:29262315-29266430 GCF_001194135.2 Octopus bimaculoides
ATATATGTCTGTGTGTGTGTGTATGTTTGTGTGTCTGTGTTTGTCCCCCCAATATCGCTTGACAACCGATGCTGGTGTGTTTATGTCCCCGTCACTTAGCAGTTGAGCAAAAGAAACCAATAGAATAAGTACCAGGCTTACGAAGAATAAGTCCTGGGGTCGATTTGCTCGACTAAAGGCGGTGCTCCAGCATGGCCGCAGTCAAATGACTGAAACAAGTAAAAGAGTAAAGAGTATATAAAACCCAAGTACAACATATTTTCAAGTAAACCTTTTGTCAGGATTAGAGATACATTGTGTTGTCTGTGGGTCGGACATTGTGCTGTCAGTGAGCAGAAACATGACTGATGGTATACCA
This sequence comes from Octopus bimaculoides, assembly GCF_001194135.2. Lineage (NCBI taxonomy): Eukaryota > Metazoa > Mollusca > Cephalopoda > Octopoda > Octopodidae > Octopus > Octopus bimaculoides. The sequence continues at coordinate 29,262,674 of NC_068982.1, forward strand.
ACATCCAATATAATTCCAATATATAAGCACTAACCTTCTTTAACTCTTTAGCATTCAGATTACTCTGTCAAATGAAATGCTTATTTATTCACATCATTTTGAATTAATCATATATTATCTCATAGCTTTGAGACTACGATGATGTGACTGTTTATTTTTAGAATGACATTTAGGGTAGGTGTGAAAGGTTAGTTTAAACATAAAACAAGCGGATTATATGAGCTGGATATGGCCAGTTTAGGTGCTAAAGTGTTAATAATTTTGATTTGAATTTAACATTGGCACATACTGGATAGGATAACATAAGAACGCAAGGATATTACAACACAACACAAAATTAACCTCTGTTTAATTAAAAGAATCTGCTCGGATATTTTTTAGAGCTGTTTTACAGAACATAGAGAGAAGGCATTTGTAAAACACTGTTCAGTGAAAGAAGAACTGTATTACAAAAGGTTGAAAAACACTGGATATATGTTAGCTTTATCAACCATAGAGAGATGTAATAACATTACTTTTGCAAGGAGATATTTATCTAGAGACTCAAAGTATTAAAAGAAAACTTTTTATGTGTCACTCAATCATTTTGAAGTGTTAACTGACAGAATCATTATGAGCAACCTGTGGCCTGCAAGACTTTCTTAATGGCAGGCTTAATAAGACATTAAACTGGAACTCCGTTGGTTACGACAAAGAGGTTTCCAGTTGATCCGATCATTGGAACAACCTGTCTTGAAATTAATGTGCAAATGGCTGAGCACTCCACAGGCATGCGTGCCCTTAATATAGTTCTCAGGGAGATTCAGCATGACACAGAATGTGATAAGGCTGGCCCTTTGAATTACAAGTATTACTCATTTTTGCCAGCTGAGTGGACTGGTGCAATGTGAAATAAAGTGTCTTGCTCAAGTTCACAACACATCACCAGGAATCGAACTCGCAATGTTATGATCGTGAGCTGAATACCCTAGCCACTAAGCCGCGTGCCTTCACCAATGAAATATTATCCTGAATATTTTTAGTAGTGCAACCCACCTGATGATGAGCCATGTCTCATGCTGGCTCTCTTCTCAAGAGAAGCTGCCCATGTCTGCATTATTGGAAAGAATACCTCACAATATTTATTCTGAGTTTATATGCTCTGAGTTCAAATGTAGTGACAATCACTTAAAGGTGGAGGGAAGTTATGGAAAAGGAAGACCCAGGAAGAAATGGGACAAAATACTGAAAGCTGTTCTCAAAACGCTGAGCCTTACAAAAGAGATGACAGAGGACTGAGATATGTGGCACATTGCTGTACTCAGGAAGACCTGCCCACCACAATAAAATTGAGACCCTAAAACCAAGGTGCCACGTAAAAATATTTGATGTGGGTGCTGGTGCCATTTAAAAAGCATCCAGTACACTTTACTTTTCATATATTTGGGTAGGGTTGATAAAAATAGCACCAATCAAAGGCGGTGAATTGGTGGAAGTGTGAGAGTAGGATGCCTTGTGAACATCATCCTCGTTCTTTGTGTTCTGAGTTTAAATCCTGCCATGGCTTTTGTGGGTGATAGACTTAATCCATCACCAGGATTAACACCATCATTCAGCCCCCTGGATGTCTTTAGTGAACTCCATTCTGTTGGATGCATTTAGGTCAGGTCTCCAGTTTCAGAATAACTCTCTTTCCCTCCCTCCTATCAATCTCAGAGGCCCTATAAAGGATCGGGAACACTGTTTAGGTACAGGCATGGCTGTGCACCAAGAAGCTTGCTTCCCAAGCCCATGGTTTTGGGCCCAGTCCTACGGTGTGGCACATTGGGCAAGTTTTTCTATAATAACCTCAAGCTGACCAAAGTTTTGTGAGTGGATTTGGAAAGAAGAAACAGAGGATAGAAGCCTGTTGTGTGGGTGTATGTGTGTGTATACACACATATATATGATTGTGTTTGTACTCCACTTGAGAATGTTGGTTTGTTTATTTAGCAATTTGGCGAAAGAGACCGAAAGACAAAGTACTAGACTTAGAAAGACTTGGGGTCAATTACTTTGACTAAATCCAACAAGGCAGTACCTCAGAATGGCCAGAGTACAATGACTGAAATGAGTGAAAGATAAATATAAGTTTCCTTTAAGACAATATGTGCACATGATGATAAGTTCGATAGACAGGGTGATCAATAAAAGGAGTTTAGGAAAGGCTTTGTTTTATGTGTTCAGTATTCTCACTAAATACATTTAAATCTTCTTATTCCAACCCATATTTTGCTATTTGTTGTTTCTTTTAATTATTTTGTGGGCTTTTTTTTTTTTCATTAAGAAGACAAACAGGATAATCTATTGCCTAAACAATCTTCGTAACAACACCTAGTCTCAACATATGCTGAATAGCTGCGTTATAGCATTATTATCCGATAATGCTGAGATTATTATTATTATTATTTTTATTATATATATATAGTTGCATAAAGAAGTGCCAATCACTTAAATGGAGGGAGGTTGTGGAAGAGGAACACCCAGGAAGATGTGGGATGGAGTACTGAAGGCTGATCTCAAAATGCTGAGCCTTACAAAGGAGATGACAGAGGACCAAGGTATGTAGTGCATTGCTGCACTCAAGAAGATTCATCCACCACAACAGAATTGAGATCCTAAAACCAATCATTGGATTGGGTGTTGGTGCCACATAAAAAGCACTCAGTACAGTCTGTGGAGTGGTTGGCATTAGGAATGGCATCCAACCATAGAAAACAAACCAAGACAGACTATAGAACTTGGTGTGGTCCGTGGCCTTGCTAACATGGAAAACAAACAGTAAATGATGAAGATGATGTTGATATACATACGCTGTATATGCTAGTGTTTAAGATGCACTTTTTCTTTTTATCCATAAATGTTATAAACAATTGCTTAAGGACCTAGTGTGAGCATTTTATGAATGGGATACTAAGTACTGAATGTATGACGAAAGGTATTAGATTTGCTGTTTTCCATAAAAAAATTAGTAATGTGTCTTATGCATGGGTATGTTTTACACACTGGCATATATAGTGTACACACACACACACACACTCAAATATGTATGATAATGATTGTGTTTCTTGTTTAAAAAAATTAGTATGAGTTACCTTCTGTGAAGTGATTTCAGAATAGTTTAAAATAGTTATAAACCTTTAATGTTTTAAAAGAAAGTAAGTATTACATGTTTGGTTGCTGAATCGGTAAAAATATTTAGAATCTGATATATGGGGGTTAACTTACTTCTGTTTACCTCAATTATTTAATCATTTTTATACTGTAAATGAAAACTGCCTATACATGAGTATATATATGTATATCATCCTTATCATCATTATTTAACCTCTGTCTTCCATTCTGACTTGGGGTGGCCAGTTTGACCAGATCTGGTATGGCCAGGTGCGCACCAGGTTTTATTGTCTGTTTTGGCATGGTTTCTATGATTGGATGCTCTTCCTAACATCAATCACTCCACAGAGTATGGTTTGACAAGATCTGATGAACCACAGAGCTGTACCATGAACCATGTCAGTATATGTGTGTGTATGTATATATATATATATATATATATATATTCTCTCAGATTGGTTGGTGTTAGGAAGGGCATCCAGCTGTAGAAACTCTGCTAAATCAGATTGGAGCCTGGTGTAGTCACCTGGTTCACAAGTCCTCAGTCAAATCGTCCAACCCATGCTAGCATGGAAAGCGGATGTTAAACGACGACGATGATGATGATGATGATGATGATGATGAT
>NC_068982.1:29266570-29286451 GCF_001194135.2 Octopus bimaculoides
TATATATATATATATACACATACACTAATATAAGTGAAATTGTACTTCAGTAATACATTACAAAAACTAATTTTCTTTAAGATGTTGTAGTCACCTAAGGATCTGCAAGAAATAACCAAAAAGTGCTATGACTTTGATAGATGTATATCCATTAGGAAGCACATGTATGAGATCTCTAAACAGAGAAACCAAGCTTTTAAGTATATTTGAACAAAAAAAAAAAAATGTCACTCTCAACCATGTGGTCCTGGGTTCATTCCCTCTGTGCAGCACCTTGCGCAAGGATTTTCTACTATAGTTCAGACCAACCAAAGCTTTGTGAGTGGATTTGGTAGACAGAAACAGAAACTATAGGGGGGTGAGCTGGCAGAAACCTTAGCACGCCGGGTGAAATGCTTAGTGGTATTTTGTCTGCCGCTGCGTTCTGAGTTCAAAGGTCGACTTTGCCTTTTATCCTTTCAGGGTCGATTAAGTAAGTACCAGTTACACACTGGGGTCAATATAATCAACTTAATCCGTTTGACTGTCCTTGTTTGTCCCTTCTGAGTGTAGCCACTTGTGGGCAGTAAAGAAATAAGAAACTGAAACTATAAGCTCATCTTATATGTATATATGCATGTATACATCTATGTTTGTGTGTTTGTGATTGTCCCTTACCATCAAATAACAACCAGTGTTGGTTTGCTTATACCCCACCCCCCATGATTAAGCAGTTTGGCAAAAGAGACTGACAGAATAAGCATCAGACTTATAAAAGGATAAAGTACTGGAGTCAATTTGTTCAGCTAAACATTTCAAGGCATTGCCCCCAGCATAATCACAGCCCAGTGACTGAAACAAGTAAAAGATATATTTGGCATCCAGTCCTGATTCTATCCAGCAGCAAAGGAAAATAGAATGTTTCAAAATAAAATTAAATGCTACCACATATTAACATACATAGCTTTGGGGGGAAAACTATCATTGAAGCTGGCGAAACCACTGACTTAATATGTATTTAACATTCTTTTTGTGAAACAGAGTGGAAAATAATAGTAGCTATAAGAACTGAAGGAACGGACAAGACACGTTGGGAAATGATAACAGTACTGAGAAGATCAATGAGAGTGAAACTAGCAAATACATTAAGACAAGTAGTGACAGGTAGATCTTAAATAATCGTTTAATTAATTATCTCAATCTAAAATTGAACAAACATTAATGTAGTGCAAAATCTTTATAAGAGTTTTAAGTGGTTTTCACTGGATTTTAGGCTCATATAAAGTCATACAGAGACATAAATGTTGTTGTTGTTGGCACTCCGTCGCTTACGACGTCGAGGGTTCCAGTTGATCTGATCAACGGAACAGCCTGCTCGTGAAATTAACGTGCAAGTGGCTGAGCACTCCACAGACACGTGTACCCTTAACGTAGTTTCTCGGAGATATTCAGCGTGACACAGTGTGACAAGGCTGACCCTTTGAATTACAGGCACAACAGAAACAGGAAGTAAGAGTGAGAGAAAGTTGTGGTGAAAGAGTACAGCAGGGTTCGCCACCATCCCCTGCCGGAGCCTCATGGAGCTTTAGGTGTTTTCGCTCAATAAGCACTCACAACGCCCTGTCTGGGAATCGAAACCGCGATCCTATGACCGCGAGTCTACTGCCCTAACCACTGGGCCATTGCGCCTCCATGGCAGAAACATAAATACATTAATATCAAAATAAACAAACACATGGGATACCTACAGTAAACACAAAAGTAAATATGTACACACACACACATTTACATGTGAAGGAGCATGGCCTAGTGGTTAGGGCATTGCACTCACAATGGCAAGGTCACAGGTACATACTTACAAACTTCTTTTGCGAACAACGAAACAAATGGAAAACAAGACAAGTAACATAAAGAACGACCCTTCATCAGTTGTCGGCTGTTTATCTACTCCACATTTCGAGCAATAACGACAAGATGTGTCTTCGAGAAAACAGTTGCTCCCGCAAAGCAAAATAAAATTTGGGATTTGCAGAGGGTCAAAGTTGGTAACAAAAACAGGACAGTGAAAACTGAGCCATAACGAGGTGAGGTGGCGAGTGCTGGAGGAACAAGCTTTGACAGGAGAAAAGATAGAAGAGGAGACAGACAAGAATGCGTGTAATCCGTGTGGCAGACCAAAAGGAAAGAAAGAAGCACAAGTTGGGAAAAGAAAGATGGCCAATGGTCACGTGTGAGCGAGAGAGTAAAGGAGGAAGAGTGAGATAGAGAGAGAGAGAGAGACACACACACACACACACACTAAGAAGCTGTTTGGGTATTACAAGTATTGAAATTGGTATCAAAATTACTGATGTGTTTGCTTATCAGTAATTATTTGATTATTTATAATCATCTTTTATCTTTAATTTGTTTCAGTCATTAAACTGCGGCCATGCTGGGGCACTGCCTTGAAGAATCTTAATCGAATGAAACCACGTGGCTGTAAAGTAAGTTTCTTAACCATACAGCAGCCATGCCTGCAGTTACACACATACGCATACACACCACACAAACACACAAGTATGTGTAATAACAGATGTATGGATATAAATTATGAGCTTAGCTCAACTAAAAACTGAAAGCTAGGGTAAATTCCAAGGAATGGAACAATGGCATATATTTTCCGCCATGTGTAGTTGTTATATTTTTTGCCAAAATTTTAAGTTACTGTGTCAAACTAAAGACGCATGTCTTTAGCAAAAGCAAAATAAAACTGTTCTGATCCACAAAAGGTGTTTCTATACAAAAAAAAAAAAAAAAAAAAAAAAAAAAAAAAAAAGTAGAGAGAGGAAGAGAGGGAGAACAAACTATGTTGCATAGACTTTTGAATATTTCTGTACACTCTATATTTCAGTGAATAATCTGAGGAAGTAGATGTTTGAATAGAAACACTTAAAAATTTAAATTAGTCTTTAAACATTAAGACACAAATGGATGAGATAGCAGTATAGTATAAAAGAATATTAAAAGAAATTATATATCTGAGCAGGCATTTCCACATATGTTGGAATCATTTTCTAATCCAAATTTTTTATTAGCTGCCACAGATATGGTGGACCATTTCGCAAATAAATAAATAAATAAATAAATTAGTATTTAGGCATTAAAATACCAAATATATATATTTCTATAATTATGAATTAAATCTGTGTGAGATAGAGTGAGATAGGGAAACTATGAGATTCAACTTGTTTCTGTTATGAAAACAGTGCAAATAGAGCAGTTTCTATTATGATGACTGACATGAACATTGACAGGCACCATAGAAACATAGTAACCTATCACACATGTTTGCTTAATTCGTCATCATCTCATCGGCAGCATCTACGGGGAGGAGAGGAAGGGTTGTAAGAGAAGATAGGCAAAATAAGAATGGCATTCGTGTGAGGTGGCAGGGGGAGGGAGGAGGTGGAAGTGTGATATGGATGTGTGTGTGTGTAGAGAGAGAGAGAGAGAGTAAGAGAGAGAGAGAGAGTAAGAGAGAGAGAGAGAGAGAGAAAGAGAGAGAATGTAAAGATGGCCAACACCAAGGAAACATATGGCAACACAGTCGTTAAATTAAGGATCGCTTAAAGAAATAAAGTTTTGAAGGATATCAAGAAATTTGGTTTCGGAAAAATTATATTACACACATACATATATATGTGTGTGTGCGTGTGTATATAGATATTGATACGTATATATATATATGTGTGTGTGTGTATATATATACTAGGCATCCAAAGAATAAGTCCTAGGGTCGATTTGCTCGACTAAAGGTGGTGCTCCAGCATGGCTGCAGTCAAATGATTGAAACAAGTAAAAGAGTATATGTGTATATATGTATATATATATATATTACATTACATGTGTGTATATATATGTATATATATATATATATATATATACATATTATATTATGTGTGTGTATATACATATACATGTTTATACGTGTGGGTGGGGGGTGTTAATACTTTAAGTTCATTTGTTCATGCATTTCTTTATCAATTACAATGATGATGATGATGATGACAATGTTGATGATAAATGTGATACATGCACAAACACATGGGCACATTTCTTCGAATACAATTAAAAGATTAAAAGGGTGTGTGTGTGTGTAGGGGTGGGTGAGGAAGTAAATAAATTAATAACTACATAAATACACACATGCACACACATGAATACAAACACACACACACACACACATCTGTCAACAGAGATATTGGATAAAAATGACATCGATTAAGATACTTGTACCTAGAATTTCGTAGAAATTCAAAGGTGGTGGTGGTGGTAGTAGTAGTAAGAAAAGAAATCTATGAATATTGGAAAAACATTACCATAATACTGCCCACACACCTAATAAATTCATCTATAACCCACCTTCTTAGCATGCTAAGAGTAGCAGTCGAATATCCTTTAAATCATACACACACACCCTAGGAAAGACGGCTTGGATACTGCGATTCGGTATACGAACGCAATGCAATGCCGGAATAAAAGACAAATGGAATGCCTTTGATCACAGATCTGCTGGATCAGAGCTGACCCCAGAAAAAGAGAAGGCTAAACAACACGAAGCAATAAAGAATAGCTGAAAAATTTGCCTCGGATTTGGAAGTGGTGGTGGTGGCGGTGGGGAGGGGACAGTATTTCTTATATTGGTGACGATGATGATGATGATGATGATGATGAAGGGTCTGTATCACCATGAACATGGAATGAGGAAATACAAGAGAACATTCAGACAAACATAGATAGAATAATTTATATGTTGTTTACCGTATTTTCTGGCATACAAGTCCAGGCTTTAAAGACCAAAATTTGCAGGCCCAAAATAATAATAATAATAATGATAATAATAAATGTAGAAAGGTAGGTCAACTTATACACCAAGACGACCCTGCAGGACTGAGAATTCCATGTGAAATGCAGCAAGATTTGGAAAGACAGTGACGCTGTTTGAATGTTTACACGAAATGTTTACACTACATATTGCATCGACTTTTATGCCGGAAAATACGGTGTATTTAAGACCTGTGTTATCTTTCAATAGATTCCATGCCTTATAAACAATAGCAATGACTCCACACATACACACACACATATATATATATATATATATATATATAATATATATATTGTGCCGGATGACCAGATAACCGAGGGCTGGAGGAGTGGTGATGGTGGTACTGGTGGATTTTACGTTTTGTGAGTAATGAAATCAGTAGTAACAGTAGTGACGATTATGATGATGATGATGATGATGATGTCGATACTAGTGATATGGATAACAGTAAAATATAAATTACACGACAAAATATTTAATTTACATAATTGATCAGACAGGTAGCTTTCAGGGATTTATCTATCTAGCTATCTATCTGTCTATCTATCTATCCATCTACCTATCCATCCATCTATCTATCTATCCATTCATCTATCTATCTATCTATCTATCCATTCATCTATCTATCTATCTATCTATCTATCTATCTATCCATCCATTCATCTATCTATCTATCTATCTATCTATCTATCTATCTGTCTAGTCTATCCACCCACCCGTTCACCCACCGGTCCATCCACCCACCTACTCAACCATCCATCCATCCACCCACCTATCTATCTACCTCTATATATTTTGTTTAAAATTTTTTTTTTTTTTGTAAATGTTTTTCTTTTCCTTTTTCTTTTCCTTCTTTTTTGTTTCCCCCTTGTCAATGAGTAATCAATCAAGCAGCCTGATAAAATATCGGATTGTCCAGCCTTTGTGGTCATCACAGACATAAGAGACTGGATCACCGAAAGCAACCAGTGATGGCTGTGACAACAGCAGCAATGATGCTGCTGTGTGCTGCTGTGCTGGTGGTGGTGGTGGTGGCGGTAGCGGTGGAGCTGGCGGCACCAGAGGCGGTGACATCACTAGTATCATCATCATCATCAGCAGCAGCAGCACCGACAACAACAGTAGCATCATCAACATCAACCGGGTGTGGCAATGCATGGCTGGCACTTATCATACGGCTTGTTAATGTTTGCGGTAGCAGCAGCGGTGGTGGTGGTGGTGGTGGTGGTAGTAGTAATAGTAGTAGTAACAGCAGCAGCAGTTGTAGCAGCGTTTACAGCAGCACTACCACATCAACAACAGCAATAACAACAACAACAATGATAATAATAATAATAATAATAATCTTGCTTGTTTGATGTGGAGATCCTAAAGCGCTTCTTTAATTGTAGTGATTGTTGAAATAGCGACTGTTGAGGTTTTTACAAGTTATATTCTGAACACATTATTATTATTATTATTATTATTATTATTATTATTATTATTAACATCATCATCAACGTTACGGTAATTTTAGTGTTGATATGAATTAAAGACTCATCACTTCTCATAGAACACGAATTACACAGAATCTAGTGACCAAAGATTGTAAAAAAAAAAAAATTAAAAAAATTAGGTAGAGAATACAGTGTCTTAAGAACAATATAAGTTCTTATTGTATTAATGGTAGTATTTGTGGGAATATTAACTCATCGAAAATGGATATAAATCAACCTTCCATATATTTACACAGACACGCATAATATAAATCTACATACATACATACATATAGCGGTATACAAATAGGGTATTACATAGGAAGAGAATAGTAAGTGCTCGAAGTAAGATGTTTTTTGCATGTATATATACATGTGTGTGTACATATTTATGTATAACAGTAAATTAAACGGGAGAAAAAGAGTCAATGTTTGTAGTAGGGTGCGTGTGCATGCATGCATATTTAGTACACACACACACACACACACACACAAACACATTATTTTGACAACATCCTAAGATTATCTACATTATGTATGGAAGGCTCTGATATATTAAAACCAAACATATTAACAAATAATATATATAAATAATCATATATATATATTTACTTGTTTAATAGATAGAAATGTGAAGAAGATGCAAGCTAGCAAAAATGTTGTTTTGTGGTGTGAAAGAGTGTATGATCATCAATATATGTCATTAATATGGGTAATTAATCAAGTCTACACCCCTTACTTACCAAATATTTTCCAGAACTTTACATTACTACATTAAACTACAGCTGCTTTACACAGCCACCACAGCAGACATGTTGTAAACAAATGCAGAGAGTCTATACTATCTTATGCTCTGTGGTGTTATTGATCCGAAAGGGGAAAACCAAATGAAAAACTAAAATTAAAATCGTATGAGGTAAATATGAGTAACATAGGGGGATCTCCCTTAAAAAGAGAAAACAATAAAGGAATAAAACAAAGGAAAATGGTAAATCTAAAAATAAATGTTGGAGACAGAGTTGTTAGTTAAGAGAGAATATTGTAAATAGGAGAGAAGATAGAACAAAAAAAAAAAACAAAAAAAACAAAGTTTCCACTGTGATTCTCATTTAAGGAGAGAAGCATGAAATCTTGAAGAAAAATATTTGGGAGATGAGTGAAGAAAGGGAATGCCAAGGAGAGGAGAAGAATAATGCATGTGTGTGTGTGTGTGTGTGTGTGTTTTGTATTCAAATGATTGTAAAGTGACATATGACAAAGGAAATCACATCGAAATCTTTTGATGTTATTTATTGTCTTTTGGTGCTTCAGAACCAAACCAAACAAACAGATAAAATAAAATGAAAATAAATAGAATAACCAAAAAAATAAATAGATAAAACAAAGAAAAATAGGGAAACCGCAAGATTTTCTTCTATCGGCCAGCAGTATCCCTATCTCAAAACAGAATCTATCCATTTAGCACCCTCACTCTCCCTCAGTTCTATATTTTTGCTGTTTATTATATAGATCTAAATTACAAATCATTATTCGGAATAAAGAAATTTTTATGAATATACTGTCAAAAAGTAAAAAAAAAGCTGTGTAGAAAGGAAAGAGAAAGTGAAAGTACACAAGGAAGAGTTATGTGTGTGAGTGTGCTTGTTTGCATGTGTGCATACATATTCGTGTGTGTGTGTGTGTGTTGAAAGCAAGACTATATCAAGTAAACACACGAAGAAATGAGAGAGAGAGAGAGAAGGAGAAAGGAAGGGAGGGAGAAATCACAAAGGGTGAAAGAGAAAACCAAGCAAAGAAGTGTAGATGGAAGTATGGTTTCCTGTGTCAGATCTGTTGTCTATTCAATGTGAGTACAAATGAAGAACATAAGACAATGGACTTATTACACTTTCTGTACATCTTGAGCATGATGAACTAAGTGAATGCAGAGATGTGCATTAAAGCCTGTAGAATGGCAGACAGCATGTTCTTGCGAAATATCACAAGTAGTAGTATAAGACAAGACATTTCTCATGCGTAATTTGGGTTTCCATTATATTATTGTTTATTTTTGTCGTTTTACGTTTTATATATTTTCTGTCTAACTAAAGCCATGGAAGATGGTTAAAGGAAAAAAAAAAATTTATATATATATATATACACACACACTTTGAAAAATAGATACATATATATGTACATATATATACACACACACACACATATATATATACATGCGTATAAACATACATACATACATATATACACATATATGTACATATATATATGCACATATATACATATATATGTACATCTATCTATCTATCTATGTGTACATCTATCTATCTATCTATGTGTACATCTATCTATCTATCTATCTATCTATCTCTATATATATATATATGCATACATATATATACATATATGTATATACATATATATATACTTATATACACATAGATATTATATACATATATATATATACATATATACACACACATATATATACATACATATATATATATACATACATTATATATACATATATAGACATATGTACATCTATCTATCTATATATATATATAATATATATATATATATATATATATATATATATATATATATATATATATATATATATATATATATATATATATATATATATATATATATATATATATACATACACACACACACACACATATATATATATGTGTGTGTGAGAAGAGAAAGAATTAGGAATATAATAGGACATACACTGGCAAAAAATCTTTACAGTTTGCAATTAACGGTCACAACCAATGTGGCCATTAAAAAGATGAGAAGAAAGACAAAGTAGTAGTAGTAGTAGTAGTAGTGATGGTGGTGGCGGTGTTGATTTTTGTGAATTGTAGTGATTGTTGATGATGTTTTGTACTTGTGTAAAAAAAACTCAACAATAACACATACACACACATGTATGTATGTATATTATATGATATATATATATATATATATATATATATATATATATATATATATATATATATATATATACCCCACATTGGTTCTGCAGGAATATAAATAAAACATAAAAAACAGACAGTGTTGGAACTCTTTTAAACAAAATAATATATTCCTCTATACACAATCATACAAAAAACCCCACCTTTTTTGTATTTATTTTTACTCGCATATATATATATATATATATATATATATATATGAGTGTGTGTATGTGAGTATTTACATTCGGGAAATAAAAACAACATAACACTCAGTAATATATAAGTGTGTTTATATTATTCTTCCAACATACCCAAACTGACTTACTGCACACTGTATCTGTACCCAGCAGTTTTGGGTGAACTCTGTTTTTACCCCCCAAGAACAGGAAAATATGCATCGAAGTCATGCTTTTAAGCAAAAGACACCGAAACACAAAAGGCAAGTCAAGTTATTGAAACTCATGTGGGTGGTAGTGATCGAGATAGCAATGGTTTCTATGTGAAATAATATTATCCATAGGCAGTGTTAGACATGGAATTATTCTGCTAAGCTATCTTTAACAATATTAAATAAAGAAAAATTACAAGAATTCAGGATTAAAAAAACCCAAAAAACAAAGAAACTTTGAAACCAAGAGCAGAAGTTACTTCTGCTTACTGTCAAGTTTTCATTCTACTAAATTTTAAATTGCTTTTTAATGAAAAATTTAATAATAATAATAATAATAATAATAATCCTTTTTGCTGCAGGCACAAGGCCCGATATTTGGGCGAGGGGAGCCTAGTTGATTACATCAACCCTAGTATTCCACTGATTCTTATTTCAATGACCCCAAAGGGATAAAAAAGCAAAGTTGACCTTGTTGGCGGAATTTGAACTCAGAACATAAGAACAGACAAAATGCTAATGATCCTGCTAGCTTGTCACCTTATTAATAATAACAATAATAATGATGATATCAAATTTTGGTACAGGGCCAGCAGGTTTAAGGGAGTGGGGTAAGTCTATCTCGGTGTTCAACTGGTACTTTCTTCATTGATCCCAAAAGGATGAAAGGGAAAGTTGACCGCAACGGAATTTGAACTCAGAATTTAAAGACAGACAAAATGCAGCTAAACATTTTGCCAGGCATGCTAACCATTCAGTCAGCTTGCCACCTTAATAATAATAATAATAATAATAATCCTTTCTACTATAGGCACAAGACCTGAAATTTGTGGGGAAGAGATTAATCAATTACATCAACCCAAGTGTTACACATTCTATTCATTTCCCAGCAAAAAGAGGTGAGCCCCGTACTATGCTCAGGTCATGGCATAGAATGCAGCCCCCAATATCAGCAGTGGGACCCAACAGTATATGTTGGTTTACCCCCGCCTCGTCATGCTGGTTCTGTACCCCCTTGAGTAACATCAAATTCACTCATCTGTCCACAAGCACTCTCCAAGCTTTCCTAATAAAAATTATATTAAGTATAATTCATTCTACTGTACGCACAAGGCCTGAAATTTGGGGATAGGGACAAGTTGATAACATTGATCCCCAGTATTTAGCTGGTATTTTTATTTTGTCAACTCTAAAAGGATGAACGGCAAAGTCAACCTTGGTGGAATTTGAACTGAGAACATAAAGCTAGAAGAAACGCTGCTAAGTATTTTGTCTGGTGCAGTAATGATTCTGAGAGCTGCCTTCATAATAATACTGATAATAATGATAATAATAATAATGGTTTCTGATTTAGATATAAAACCAAAGATCCTGCAGGGAAGGTGTTAGCCAATTACATTGACCTCCAGATGATGAAAGACTAAGTTGACCATGGTGGAATTTGAGTTCATAATGGGACGAATCAGAAGAAATGCTGCTAAGAATATTGTCTGACACAGTAACAATTCTGCCAGCCCGCTACCTTAATAATAATAATATTATTATTATATTTCTTTCTACAATATGCACAAGACCTGAAATGTTATGGGAAGGGGAACTAGTTGATTACATTGAACCCAGGGCTCAACTGGTACTTATTTTATTGATCCTGAATGGATGAAAAGCAAAGTTGTTCCTGGCAGGATTTGAACTCGAAACAAAAAGAGCTGGAAGAAATATGATGAAGCATTTTGTCCAATGCTCTAACAATCCTGAATAATGATAATATAAAGATTAAAACAAAACAAAAAAAGAGCATAGAAAAAGAACTGTTCTTTAGAATGTTTAAGTGCTAACAACAATTCTGGGTGTACTCAAAGTAACTAGAACTATTCGTTATCCCCATTTAAAATTACTGATTCTTTGGTCACTAATATATGTTTGTTGACCATACTAATTCTTGCTCCGATTTCCCTCTCACTTCTCCCATCCTCTGTTAGTAAGCTTCCAATGTATTGTCGAATCTGCTCTGGTTGATTCCCATTGATGTTGATTTGCAGATTCTCTGCTCTGTTCTTTCCAATTTTCATTACTTTGGTCTTTCTTCTTCTGGTTCATTCTCATCTTGTATTCCTCACCTACTTCAATCAGACTTGTCATGATGGCCTAGCAAGCCATCTGCTGGCATTGCCTGGTTGTCTGAAAATCTTACTGTTTCTATCAGATGTCCATCAACCTGGACATCTTCTGTCACCTGGAACATCACCTGACAAAAAAGCTGGTGAAAACCCTAGTACGGAGTGTGCTCTTCTGTAACTCAGAAACATGGACCATCGAGAAGCCTGATGCTAGGAGACTGGAAAGTTGTGAGATGTGGTTCTGAGTTGAATGGAGGAGATCTAATGGAGGGACTAGATGAGCAACAAAGAGGATGGATATCATCTGAGAAAGAAAGCATGATGGATAGGACATTTTATGAGGTCAGAGACACTTCTGTGCACAGTGATAGAGGCAAGAAAACAGGGGAAGAAACTGAGAGGGAGAAAGCAAACAATGATGATGGATATTAGGCAGAGAAAGTTATATAAGTCAATGAAGAGGACAGCACAGATTAGAGGGTGCTGGAGAAGTTTCACAAGCACAGGACTTAGCCAAGGGCAGACTAATTGAGAGAGAATATGATATAAGGTGAAAGTGCATAGCTTGGTGGCAAGGGTATTGCCCTTACAATTGAAAGATCATGGTTCTGATTCTCAGACCAGTGGGGTACATTGTGTTCTTTAGCAGAACACATCATTACGCATTGCTCCAGTTCACTCAGCTGTAAATGACTTCCAGAAAAAGCTGGGAAGCCAACTCTGTGAAGGACTAGTGTCACATTCAGTGCTGTTGAGGTTGTAATCTCAGTGACTCATAAGCCATGGAAATTGGGTCAAGCTACATCCTTATGAGTTCAAGGGCTCATAAAGACCCAAGTTATTGTAATATGATATTAAATACTCTTTAAGTTGTGAGCTGGCAGATTCGTTAGCACGCCGGGCAAAATGCTTAGTGGCATTTCATTCATCTTTATGTTCTCTGTTCAAATTCCATTGAGGTCGACTTGGCTTTCCATCCTTTTGGGGTCAATAAAATAAGTACCAGTCGAACACTGGGGTTGATGTAATTGACTTACCCAGTTCCTCGAAATTGCTGGTCTCGTGCCAAAATCTAAAACCAATATTATTTACCTACGCACAGCACAGAGCAGGCAGAATTGTCAGCATGCCAGGCAAAATACTTAGTAGCATCTCACCTATCTCTACATTCACAGTTCAAATTCTGCCAAGGTTGACTTTGCCTTTCAGGGTTGATAAATGGATGTAATCGACTTAACCCCCACCTCTGAAATTGCTTCCCAGCTTTTTCTATAAGTCATTTACAGCTAAATGAACTGGAGCAATGTGTAATGGTGTGTTCTGCTAAAGAACACAATGTAACCCACTGGTCTGGGAATCAGAACCATGATCCTTCAGTTGTAAGAGCAATACCCTAACCACTAAGATATGCACTTTCACAATATATCATATAATTAGTATCATAGTGTTAGCATTATATAGCTAATGTTAAAGTTGTTTGTACTATGTTCTTAACAATGTTATTCTAAGAACAATAACAAAAGTTATTGTTGCTTAGATCATCACTTCATTAATTATGAAATTATTTATGAAGCTGATTTCTTACAAAACTGAAAGTCAAGAAATTGAATTCCAAGCTACACCACATGAAGAGAATCCTGTTCATAGATGTTACATGTTGCCTTTATGAATGAAGCCAATAATACGTGAGTGTGTATGTTTTGTGTGTACGTAGTGTATATATATGTGTGTACACACACATATATATATAAGCTGTTGTTAGAGCTCAATGTAGCTCTGTGGCTCACCAGATCCTGTCAAACCATTCAAGCCATGCTGCCATGGAAAACAGACACTGAAAGATGATGATATATGTATATATATATATATATGATGATGATGATGATATATAAATATATATATATATATATATATATATATATATATATTATATAATATATATATATATATATTATATATATGTGTGTGTGTGTGTATACAGATATACACAAATATATGAATGTATACACCTACACATACACATTAACAATACCCAATCTTCTGTGGTATTTGCTCTGAGTGTTTTATTTCCTCCTGATTTATTATGCCAATCAGCAGTTTTATAGCCAACCTATTATTTGTATATGCATTTCGCAATGATAACTTATGACAACATAATCATCATCATCATCGTCATCACAACAATAACTACCACTGCATTACTCACTATTGCTTATAGGTTCAGCAACAGGCATTAAGTCCAGCCTCCTTTTGACATTATCATCAACCTACACAAATCCCACTCAATTCCAGATGGTGATATTTTGATTTAAAATGTTTAAACTATTGCATTATATTTATAGAATCAATAACATATTTTCAACCCCTGTCAACGAAATTTTAGGAAAATTTTCCCGGATTTAATATAAACATACGTATGTATACACACTTTTACCCTCACACATAACAACTCACACACGCAGAATGTAAACAATAACATGGACCGAAGTTAACTTGTAGTAGATGATTAATTATTAAATATAAAAAGTTTTTTTTTTCTGTGAATGAAAATGACGGCAATCAATTTCTGTTATCTTATCTATACCATACAAATGATAACTTTCAAACTATGATATTGTAAATGACAAATATTAGTCAGTCTTTATAGGGATTTCTTTATGTAATAAAAAAGATATTTTCCGTGATAATGGTGGGAGCTGGGGTGGTGGTGCAGTTAATTACTTATTCTCTCATCAATTGAAATAGCAGTATTAATAGTTATATACACTAGTCCTTACCATATTACTTGAAGAAAGAAATAAGGTTAAGAAATTAGAAATATAAAGAATTGGTTAATATTTAAAAGTAACAAGTTTGGTCCAAAACAAGAACATAATAATAACAATAATTATTATAATGGTTTCAAATTTTGCCACAAGGACAGCAATTTTGGGGAAGGTGCTGAGTTGATTAAATCGATCCCAGTGCTTAACTGGTACTTCTTTTATTGACACCGAAAGAATGAAAGGTAAAGCCGACCTCAGCGGAGTTTGAACTCAGAATGTAGCAACGGGCGGAATACCGCTAAACATTTCGTCTGGTTCGCTAACGATTCTGCCAACTCGCTACCTTAATAATAATAATAGTAATAATAACAATGATGATGATAATAATTCTCTCTACTATAAGCACAAGACTTGAAATTTTGGGATGGTGTAGTACTTGATTACATTAACCCACATCAATCAACTAATACTTATTTTACTGACCCCGAAAGAAGGAAAAACAAAGATGACCTCAGTGGAATTTGAACTCAGAACATAAAGCCGAAAGAAATGCCGCTAGCATTTTGTCCAGTGTGCTAACAATTCTGCCAGCTCACCACCATGATGATGATGATGATGATGATGATGATGATGATGATGATAATCCTTTCTACTATCGGCACAAGACCTGAAACTTTGCAGGGAGGGGACTAGTCAATTATATCAACCCCAACGATTCACTGGTACTTAATTTATCGACCCCCGAAAGGATAAAAAGCAAAGTCAATCTCGGTGGAATTTGAACTCAGACCATAAAGACAGAAGAAATAACACTAAGCATTTCACCCGGCGTGCTAACGATTCTGCCAGCCTCACTATTTTAATAATAATAATAATATTTGGGGGAGGGGGCAAGTCGATTAGATCGACCTCAGTACGCAACTGGTACTTAATTTATCGACTCCGAAAGGATGAAATGCGAAGTCGACCGTCGACCTCGGCGGAATAATAATAATAATAATAATAATAATAATAATAATGATGATAATAATAATAATAATAATAATAATAATAATAATAATAATAATAATAATAATAATAATGCACTATTACTAACTAAACAAATTCTTATAAATGATAAAAATCGTTAATTTTCTAGCTTATTAAGTTTTTAATATTAAAAAGTAACTTGCTGGCCTTGTGCCAAAATTTGAAAGAATTGTCCAAAAGTAACTTTTAGAAAATACAATCTGTTAAACATTACCAAGTTAAAAGATTGGTAACTAATTGTAAAGAAGCAATTTAGTTGGTTTATAATAACTCAAATCCAATCACTTGCATTATTTATATATCCTAAAATTTCACCACAGCTAATTTTGTAATTTCTGTCTTATCTGAACCTTTTTCCTAAATTTAATACGTTCCAAAAATGCTTACTTCATACTCTTTACGTTTTCTATACAACTTCTCATAAATAAATATCAGGAAATCTGCCATTTCTCTACAATTGGTTATCTTTTGCTATCACTAAGAGAAAAAAGATCCAAAAATACGTCATAGTCCGTGTTTAATGTAACAATAATTAGTTTCGTTATCAATATGTCATCAATAAATATAACAAAGCTATCTTAAATATTCATCGTTGTAATTACACTCAGTGTAATTCTTACTAACTGATTGCCAAAAATATCATCATAACACATATTTTGACATATCTACTGACTTATACCTTCTAGCATAATATCAACATTTTCTTTAAGAAGTTTACATTCTCTAACAACAAAAACAACAACCTGTCCATTTATCTTTCTCGCACTTACCATCTTTTCCATAATACTGCTTAGATATAAATCTACATATTGTAAATTCAAGGTATCAACTTCAAGAAGCTTTCATAAAAATACACTTCCAAATTCTAAATGAAAGAATGTTGGTTCCATGTTGAAGTGATGAGCAAACAAGCTTGGAGTATTGAAGAGAATTTAGTTTGGTTGCTTCTTAGCAAGACTTGACCTTTCATAGCACCAGAGTCAATGAATCATAAAAATATCATATCTGGATATTTGTAGCAGCTAGGACATAACTGATACGTTATTAGGTTTGTAGTTAATCCCACAATCTCTCTCTCTCTCTCTCTCTCTCTCATTCACTTTCCCTCCCTCTCCCTTTTTGCTTTCTTTGACAGAATTGATTAAAATAATGGGGCAAACAAAAGAAATTAATAGTTGTACCAAACAAAAAACAACAACACTAGTTTGTGGTAGTTATAATACAAGACGTCATCACTAAACACATTGGTAATTAGATGCTTTGGGTCGAATTATTTTCGAAGATATCACAGACTTCAATCACTGGCTGGAAGTTCAAGTCAAAAGAATGTAGATTCAAACGAGCATATGTTAAATATTCTGATTCTATTATTGTTGTTAGACCGTATATACATACAAGAAAAATAATACGGAAAATAGTCATACCATTGCTTTCCTTTACCATTTATACAGAGGTTAGGTAATATTTATAAATAATGTTTAGACCCAAAGGCATTATGTATGCGTATGGTCGAAGTGGTGGCGGTGAAAGGGAGAAAGAGAAAGAGAGAACGATAGAGAAAAAGAGAGAGAGAGAGAGAAAGTGATGGATAAATAGAAAAAGAGAATCCCAAGTTAATACAGAAGAAACATACACCGTATAATTTATTTTCGCTTATTAATTACTTGTGACTTTTGAGCTTTACTTGGTGGAATATTAAGGGAAGTGTAACCACAGTTTGAGCAATAAAAAATTTAATCTTGGTGTTATCGAAATTTGTCTTCGCAATTCGATTACTCTATAAGTCTCAAATTCACCTCTCTCTCTCTCTATCTATCTATCTATATAAAGACTGAGAGAAATAGAAAAATTTCTTTCTTTTCTTTCAGTGAATTGAGGCAAACACATGCAGGTATATCTATCGAAGGCTTATATTTATATTCGCACAAACCTCCAGTATTATTACTAAGAGAAAGAATATCAAAAATCAATGCGTACGCAAATATGTGCATGTGCACGCACACACGCACGTTCGTACGACAGTGGCAGCGGTGTGTTTGTTTCTGCGAAAGTAGGGAGGCATTGAAAACAGAGAGGCTGACTGCCAATGATGACAAATGTATCAATCAACGAAGGGGTAACCAAGTTACATGTGTGTGTATGTATATATATATATATATATATATATAGCCACGGTATTGAATATAGGGCAGCTTTGTTGATAACAGCAATATTTCCCTTACTGCTGAAGCAACAAAGCACACAGCACATCGGGTCGTAAAGTGAAGAAAGAGAAGAAGAAAAAAGTAATTAAAATAGAAAATTTGTAATGCCAAGAAGAAGGAGAGCAAAAGCAAAAAGAGAAAGGATCCGAGACTTGTCGATGAAAGTTGGAGAGAGATTGCACAAACATCCGTGTGTGTGTTTAACTGTTCATTGTATGTGTATATATGTGTATGTATGTATGTAGTTTGTGAGAAACCGAAATATGGGTAGATAAACCAAAAATAAAAGAAAGAAATGAAGTAAAAGACATATTACAGAGATCGATCGAAAAGGTAGGAGTAAAGAGAGACGTAAACAGTGAGGGCGTTTTGTACATACTTTTCTTTTTTTCTCCTTTCTTTCTTTTAAGGAACAAACTGACCTGCAAAATTTTAGATTCCCAAGAATTTCATGCAGAATCAGTATTTCCCTTTGCTCCTTTGTACATTGTTAACGGAGGAACTATCTTGCTTCCTTACATCCTGGTTCCCATCCATATTACAATTTCATTCTTAAAATGACATATTTTCCGACACCATTATGTTTGATAGTGATGGTGGTGGTGGTGGTAGTGGTGGAAATGAAGGTGGTGGTGGTGGTGGTGGTGGTAGTAACGGTGGATGTCAGCAGTGCCGGGATATGGTGCTTGTGCTGCTGGTGACGACGATGCTTAGTGGTGCCGGGACATGACTGTGGTTTGTGATAATCATTCGAAGGTGTGAGTGAGCTAGAGTGTCAATATTTCGCAAGGTTTATTATTATTATTCCATTGTAACCGAAATCTTGTATTAAGATATCTTTTGGCACAAGAAAATGGAGAGTGTTAGAATATCTGAGAAATACCATCTGCTTTCCCATCTTTGTACGTCATTGTGGTCGTCTTCTTTCATCTTATCGTCGTCACCCAACAACTTAATTAGAACCATATTTTTAATTAACAGAATTAAAATTTATTTAAGTAATCGATGAAGAAAAGAAGAAACAGAAATATCTTAAGACACCTGACTGGTAACGATAAAAATCTAAAACAAAATAATTAAGAAAAGAGTCGAGCAAAGATGGAGAGTAAGAAATAAAGCGGAAGGGGTTACCAAGATAACTGAAGTTTGAATTACATGAACTAATAACAGAATTTTCCACTTATTTCTGCCAATTAAAAATATTAAGAAAAAAGAAATAAGGTGAGAAAATAAAGAAGGCAAAACACTACAAAAAAGAAATCAGTTAATAAGCCAACGACAAACATTAAATAAATGGTAGCGAAATATTTTTAATAGAAGAATGTCCCTTAGAGACCATCATCGTCTTTCTCTCTGTCTGTCTCTCTCTCGAAGAAATCAAGCCATTATTGATCCTCTTACTTCTCTTCACCCTTTCTCTATTTCTTTTACTTTCTCTCTATTTCTTTATCTCTTCCGTCCCTCTCGCTCTGACACTTTTTTCCCTCTTTCCGTGTCAAGTCATCTTCGGAAAGAGAAGAAATGAAAAAAAACAACAACAACTAAAAAACAGTCAAACTAAAACTGCCTGTGCTGTTTCCAGTAGCACATTGATCTAAGAATGGTGGTTTATTTTTAGCTACAGACCACACAGCTGCAGACTTCTGCTTCCTAGGTTTATTTATAGCCAAACACTGGCTGTGAGATAATCGTTTAGTTCACACACACACACACAAACAAACAAAGCCTGCCTCTTTCTTAATTTAAACATTTAGGTGAAGGTGGAGAGAGAAAGTACGCGGAAGTATCGGTCGTAAACAATGTATTTTGAATATAGTTGAATTGATATAAACAATGTTTCTCAGCAACAAAACAAACGGAACGAAGAAAAAAAGACACGTTAATTATTAGAACGAGTACTAGTAGCTTTGTTTGTTTCCTTTATCTTTTTCCTTTTTTTTTTCTTACACCTACATCAAAATTAGAAACACATGGACAGCGGAAAAAAATGGTGTTACTCATTCATTCATAAAAATTATATATTCAAGCGCACCAAGTGGGTTTATGTTCAATTTTGTTTACATTCATTTATATATATATATATATATATAT
>NC_068982.1:29286828-29289852 GCF_001194135.2 Octopus bimaculoides
ATATATATATATATATATACGTGCAACCATCAGAAATGATAAAATAATTTTGAACTTCCGAAAAAGAAACAAAAAAAAATTTAAGCCACACAAAAATACACAACTTTAAAGATTTTAGCAAAATACCTTATAATGTTTATAAACAAAACTAATGTTTTTCAAAAATAAATGACTACCGTAGAGACATCCAGTTTATAATTAGTGAAGATGAGAAGAAATTAGATAAAAATTAAAACCTATAAGGTATATTTTCATGTCTTCACAGTAAACTTAATTACAGACTGGATAAATATTAAAAAATATTTTTTCAGCTTTGGCTATAATATGCATAGTATATTCACATATGTACCATACGCAACATAAATATAGATTTTAACTTTAGAGTGATGTCCATATGGAAAAGATCGAAGTTTTATAATAAGACAATGCTGAGTCAAAAATAGATTTGTTGTATTCCACAGTTTATATCTTTATTTAGATTTGCTGTATTTTGGTTGTAGCTCATTTTTTTTCTTTTTTCGTAATTAAACCTTCTATGCAATATAAAGAAGTTCTTGATGCGAACATCCACACACAAACTCTCTTTCTCTCTCACGCACACACATATGTATATATATAGATAGATACATACATACATATAAATATATATTCATATCTATTTATATCTTTATATGCATGTATATCTATATTTATATGTATAGATAAATATATATTTATCTCTGTCTCTCTCACGCACACACACATATGTATATATATAGATACATACATACATACATATAAATATATATTTATATCTTTATATGCACGTATATCTATATTTATATATATAGATAAATATATATTTATCTCCGTCTCTCTCTCCACAAACATATGTATATATATATAGATATATATTCATCTCCGTCTCTCTCACGCACACACACATATATATATATATAGATACATACATACATATAAATATATATTCATATCTATTTATATCTTTATATGCACGTATATCTATATTTATATATATAGATAAATATATATTTATCTCTGTCTCTCTCACGCACACACACACACATGTATATATATAAATACATACATACATATAAATATATATTCATATCTATTTATATCTTTATATGCATGGATATCTATATTTATATATATAGATAAATATATATTTATCTCCGTCTCTCTCACGCACACAGCATATCTATATATAGAGATACATACATACATATAAATATATATTCATATCTATTTATATCTTTATATGCATGTATATCTATATTTATATATATATAGATAAATATATATTTATCTCCCTCTCTCTCTCCACACACACATACATATATGTCTAGTCATGGAAATCCTTGTGTGGTTATATTTAAAGAGCAATATCTAATATTAAGTCGAAATGAAAATATCTATTATTAGCGTTCATATTATTATTATTATTATTATTATTATTATTATTAATGTTATTATTATTATCATTATTATTATAAAAACATAAAGAGATAAACAGAGAAAGAGGAGAACTTGGATGTAGGACGAACCCCTACCTTAGATTAGGCTGGAAAATATAAAATGATAGCCGCATTGTAAGACAAGAAAAAAAAAGCACAAGGCCTGAATCCTTTGGATATATATACATACGCACACATACACGTATATTTATATATAAATGTGTATGCGTGTGTATGATTGTGTGCGCGCGCGCGTGTGTGAGTGTTACATGACAAACTGAAGTGATTTGTTTATAATTTGAGTTTGTCGACATTCAGTGGGCGAAAAATGATGACCAGATGGACTGATAAATATAAAATACGACCATCTCCACAACAAAAACAACAGCAGATGCTGAGTAAGAAGGCAGAAACGTTTGTGAAAATGTAGAGAGAAATGTAGGATGTATGGTAAAAACAAAACAAAAAATCTTCAGTTCAGTGCCAGTACGAAACTGCTTTGGACAGAAACAGACATTATACACTGCTGGTATAAATAACTCTAACACGTGCAGAGGTTTATATTTAGAAAGTGAAAATGAAAGAAGTTAAATCGCTTAACTAGCCTAGCCGAATCTAACCTAATCTAGTCTAGTCAGCCTAGCATAGCCATTTTGTGCTTGCGAATTAAACTATGGGTGGAAAAGATTGATTAACTGATAAATGGTAAACAAACAGAGGAGGCCTGTTTTTTTATTTATTTTTATTATGTGGATGTTGATAAAACGGCTTGATGGCCACAAAGACAAATAATAATAATGATGAAAATAGATAATTTGAGCTATGAGTAGGCTATACAGGGAAAAGGAATCAGAGCCAATATATAAATGCATACGATAAGATCTATCTAATTGGGTAATATGTATAGAGTAAATTGTATGTGTATATATGTACGTGTGTATAAATATATATATTTATATATTTACAAGTTTAGTGATGCATACAGGAAAAATAGTGCTCAAAAACATGAATGTGTGTTTATATATATATATATATATATATATATATATATATATATATTTTCCTTTTATTTTTTTTTTACTTGTTTCAGTCATTTGAGTGCGGCCATGCTAGAGCACCTCCTTTACTCGAACAAATCGACCCCAGGACTTATTGTTTGTAAGCCTAGTACTTATTCTATCGGCCTCTTTTGCCGAACCTCTGGGGTTACGGGCAAGTAATCACACTGACTTTGAGGAGATAAATACATACATACATGCATACATACATACATACATGCATACATACATGCATTCATACATACATACATACATACATACATACATACATACATACATACATACGTACATATACATACATACATATATATACGACGAGCTTCTTTCAGTTTCCCTCTACCAAATCCACTCACAAGGCTTTGGTTGGTCCAAGGCTATAGTAGAAGACACGTGCATAAGGTGCCATGCAGTGGGACTGAACCCTGAACCATGTGGTTGGTAATCAAGCCTCTTACCACGCAGTCACTCCAGCGCCTATATATATATATATATATATATATATATATATATAT
>NC_068982.1:29291426-29294214 GCF_001194135.2 Octopus bimaculoides
ATACATATATATATATATATATCCAAAATTTTAAATTTAAAAGAGAGTTTTGACGCTAATATCCATTATTATTGAAATTTATTCCTATGTCAACATTTCTGTATAAGGCTATTTTTACTGTCAAATTCAAGTCAAACATATAAATTGCCTTACACATCTTCAGGTAAAAAAGGCTAAGAACAAAAGGTAAACACCAAAACATCGTCTCTAAGGACTTATTTGCCCCCCCCCCCATCACCGTAACTTAGCAGTTCGGCCAAAGAGACCGATAGAATAGTTACTAAGCTTAAAAAAAATTAGTCCTGGGTCAGTTTCTTCGACTAAAACCCTTCAAGGCAGTGCTCCAGCTTGGCCACTGTCAAATGACTGAAACAGGTAAGAGAATAAAAGTCAAAGAATGTCTCTGAACCTTAGGTTCATGGCAGTATTTCTCATTAGGATCAGTCGTGGTTTTCTCAGCAGAAGTAGCAAGTTGCATTCATGTTGATACATATTCAAATTCAACAGACTTCCATGATACACACTATTTAATCATCATCATCATCATCATCATCGTCATCATTTAACTCCATTATCCATGCTGGCATGGGTTGGACGGTTTGACTGGGCTGTCACACTGGAAGGCTGCGCCAGGCTCCAGTCTGATTTGCATGGTTTTCTGTAGCTGGATACCCTTCCTAATGCCAACCACTCCGAGAGTGTAATGGGTGCTTTTACATACCATCAGCATGGGTGCCATTTACGTTACACTAGTATCTGCCACGACTGCAATTTTGCTTGGCTTGATGGGTCTTCTTCTCAAGCATGACATAATGCCAAAGGTCTTGGTCATTGCCTCCGTGAGGCCCAACACTTGAAAGGAACTCAGCCACTTTGCTTCCGTGAGGCCCAACACTCAAAAGGAACTCAGCCACTTTGCCTCCAAGAGGCCTAATGCTCGAAAGGAACTCAGCCACACTTTTATATGTTTTCTAGACTCAGTAAAGGACATCTCAAAATAATCATATTTGTATCATGTTTTAGTAAATGCTAATCATTTGTCAAAAAGCAAGTGATGTTCTTAATTTTTGGTTTAACCTTGTAGTATTTAGATCACTTTGTAAAATGTCATGCTTATTTATTAACATCATTTTGAATCAAATATTGAATCATCTTGTAGCTTTGAAATTTTAGTGATATGATTGTTCATTTTTAGAATGACATTGTAAGATAGGTGTGAGAGGTTGGATCTTGTCAGCTTGAATGACATAGGTATAATGTTCTGGGCTGGATATGACCAATTTAAATGCTAAAGAGTTTAAACTTTCATTTGACATAACTATCAGTGTGTTATATAAGTAACATCTTGTGTTAATATGCACCCCAATTTCAGTAGCGCATATTCAGAAAGAAAAAGGTTTTAGTGCATTGAAGCATGTAATAGAGACCTGACTTTGCATATAGAACCCGGGGTGATTTTTTTGTAATGACTTTTGGGGGCAAAAAGTGTTTTATATGCCATCAAATATGATAATTGTTAGATTAGGTGAAGCTCATTATTCAATATTTAGGCAAAAAATATTGTTCCTAAATTCATTGCTTGTAACAATATTACTTCATTTAAACATTTTTTTTTTTATTTGGTAACATTGAGGAAAATGGTATTCACTCCTAACTTACAATAAGACCGAGTCAAATCTTAGTAGAATTTATATAATGGAACATAAAACCTACAAACAGTTCACATCTGCTTGGCTGATGAGTTTAAGTCTTGTAATAAATACATATAAATGAAAATTTGCTTTATCAATCATTATTTTCTTATAGTTCATTTATAAGTCACACAAAGGAAAAGAAATGATACATTTGAAAATACACCAAATAATTATATTCCCTTCATATTTTTACCCTTTGTAGCTTGTAGCATTGTGCTGATGTTGCAGTTTATTTTGGCAAATTTGTGGAAGCTTTTACTGATGGAAACCTTTACTATCCCACAGTTTTATCTCAAGAGTTTGTTTTTATTTTAACTTGAAACTAAACATTTTAGGGTTTTCCATATCTTTTAAAATCTAGGTAGGGTGCAAGGTAAATGTTTGCTTCTCAACCAAATGGCTCTGGGTTCAGTCTCACTGTGTGACACCTTGGGAAGGGGTCTTCTACTATAGCCTCAGGCTGAGTGGATTTTGGTAAACAGAAACTCAAGTAAGCCCATTAAATATTTACAGTAATCCCTCGTCTATCGTAGGTGTTACGTTCCAAGACCCCCTGCAATAGGTGAAAATCTAATCCTTGCTTCCACACTTGAAACTTCTCTAGTTCTGATAGTGACTCAGCAATAAGAGCAATCATCAGCATCGAGGAGCTCCCAGGAACATCGTGTCTTGAATTCCTCTGTTATTGCTAGGAGGACTATGATAAATAGGAGGGGGCTGAGGACTGAACCTTGGTGGAACCCTATCTCTACTCAAAATTCTTCACTGTACTCATTGCCAACCCTCACCTTACTGACAGCGTCCCTGTACATGACTTGCACAGCTCTCACTAACTATTCATCTATCCCTAGTTTCCTCATTGACCACCAGGTAAGGGATCGAGGGACCCTGTCGAAGGCTTTCTCCATGTCAACAAAAGCCAGGTACAGGAGTTTATCTTTGGTTAGGTATTTCTCCTGCAGCTGTCTTACCAGAAATATAACATCAGTGGTGTTTTTCCCAAGCACAAACCCAAACTGCATCTCATCTAGACTGATTTATGATTTACTGACAATATATATATATATATATATATATATATATATATATATATA
>NC_068982.1:29294283-29303529 GCF_001194135.2 Octopus bimaculoides
ATATATATTTATATTAATGACCTGTAGGAACATGGTATTTCGTTATGCAATCATGATATGCTACAAAATATATTGAATGTTTTTTATAAGTCACTGCTGTGTTCTTCTGTGTTAGCAGTGGTATTGCATCACTAGTTAAGGTTGTCTCTAAAAATTTTCTATAGTGCTGAATATATATGTCTGTGTGTGTGTGTGTGTGGTGTATGTGTATGTGTGTATTTGTTCCCTCACCATTACTTGACAACTTGTTTTGGTTTGTTAACATCCCCATAGCTTAGCATTCGTCAAAGCAGACTGACCAAATAAGTACTAGGCTTAAAAAAAAATGATTCCTGGATTTGATTTGTTCAGTTGAACTCTTCAAGGCAGTGCCCCAGTATGGATGCAGTCCAATGACTGAAACAAGTAAAAGGGAGACAAAAGATTAGAGCATAAATTTTCCCTTACCTTGCCGGATAAATGTTTGATTGACGTCTAACAAAATATCACATCCTTCAATTATCATCCGTTCGACAGCTAAATTTTTTCGTATGTTTTCAGTTTCACTTACTTCATCATGCATTATCTGAAAATACAAAAAAAAAAAAAAAAGTAAGAGATACAAATGAAATGGGAAACTTTTTTTAAATGCCAACAAAGCATAGATTTATCAGTCGTTCATTTTCTAAGCACTGCACTCACCAGTTTTAATGCACCGTTACAATAATTACTGTTTAAAGAATTTGTCAAAAAATTTGAAATGTAAGAAACCTCATATTAGGTTTTCATATCTTCTGCAATGACATGAGTAAAAGTCCAGCTAAAATTTATTACATTATTACTAATATTATATCCTCGTTGAGTAGCTTTTTAATTATTATTATTATTATTATTATTATTATTATTATTATTATTATTATTATTATTATTATTATTACTACTACTACTACTACTACTACTACTACTACTACTATTACTACTACTGAGTGAGAGAGCAATGCATGTCATCAATGTGACATTGGGGTACTCAAACCAAATATACAAAACCCAATATACCCATTATTACTGGCCGTCTGATAAGGGTACACCAGGCATGTGGATCACAACCATATATAGACAACATGGTGGTCTCATATTGAGATAAACAGTGCATGACCTTGCAAGTGGGGCCCAATTCCGAATTGTTTTCAGGTCAAGTAGCCCATCTTGCTCAAAAGGTCTCTAAATAAGGGTTATTTAAGGATGATGAACGAAACACCCATGTTTCTAGGGGTGAATTATTCAAACTTCAAAGAATCCCTCTCAATACGTGGCTTGGTTACTACCCCACTACTCCTACCCTTAAACAGACATGCACATACTGTTATCCACTAAGGGACATGCTGAACTAGTTAAGGTCAAGCAACCAACAAGCAAATCTGTAGTATTGAGCAGAATAATTGCTGTAGCCCATTTTTTTTACCCCAAGACAAAACATGTATATATTAACACTTCTACTTATTATTACTATTATTATTATGAAGGTGGTGAGCTTTCAGAACTGTTAGCATGCTGAACAAAATGCTTAGTGGCAATTCCTCCATCTTTAGGCTCTGAGTTCAAATTCCACTGAGGTTGACTTTGCCTTTCATCCTTTAGGGGAAGATAAAATAAGTACCAGTCGAGTACTGGAGCCAATGTCATCAACTTACCCCACCCTGCCTGAACTTGTTGACCTTGTGTCAAAATGTGAAATCATTATTATTATTATTATTATTATTATTATTATTATTATTATTATTACTATTATTATTATTATTAAGGTGGCGAGCTGGCAGAAACGTTAGCATGCCGGGCAAAGTGCTTAGCGGTATTTCATCTGTCTTTACATTCTGAGTTCAAATTCCGCTGAAGTCAACTTTGTCTTTCATCCTTTCGGGGTCGATAAATTAAGTACCAGTTGCGTACTGGGATCGATTTAATCGATTAGCCCTCTTCCCCAAAATTTCGGGGCTGGTACCTAGAGTAGAAAAGAATTGTTAGCATGCCAGGCAAACTGCTCAGTGGTATTTCATCCATCTTTATGTTCCGAGTTCAAATTCTGCCAAGTTCAACTTTATCTTTCATCCTTCCAGGACCGATAAATTAAGTACCAGTGAAACATTGGGGTTGATGTAATTGACTAGTCCCCTCCCCTAAAATTTCAAGCCTTGTGTAGAAATGATTATTATTATTATTTATCTAATACTTTATGTTATCAATCCCAAAAGGCTGAAAAGCAAAGCTGAATTTATTAGAATTTGAACTTAGAATGTAAAGAGTTGGAATATATTCAGGGTTCAAATCGTACCAAGCTCAACTTTGGCTTTTTATTCTTCTGGAGGTATAAAATAAATACCAATCAAGTATTGATGTTGGTGTAATTGATTTGCCCCCTCCCCTCGAATTGCTGGCCTTGTGCAAAAATTAGAAAAAAGACATTTTTTAATTATCATTTCAGAAAACTTGATTATCCATTTCACATATTAAATGTATAACAATCATTTGAGGAAACATCATTTAACCTGTAGAATTCTTACGGAGATCACCGATAATCTAATTGAAGCTTATGTGCATGCGGGTGTGTGTGTACTTGTCTTGACATCATGTGATAGTTGTAAGCTAATGTCACCATGATATATAAGCAGTGTCATCTGTTGCCATTTTACTATGGAAACAGGTCTAGTTAAGGGGAGGTAATTTGTTAGTTAGAAATAAATGAGGGTTGGTGACAGGAAAAGCATTGGGTGGGGAAAAATTTACTTCAACAAATTCCACCTGACCCATGCAAGCATGGAAAAGTGGACATTGAATTAATGATAGCGATGATGGTGATGAAGATGATAATGGTGGTGGTGCTGGTGGTGGGTGTCTGTTTGCTTAGTGGTGGTATGAGTGGTGGGGATTTTGCTGTAGGTGATGATGATGTTAAGGATGGTAATGGTGGTGGCACTGGTGGTTGTAGTGATGATGACGATGATGATGAATCTGAGAAAATTTAATTTTTAATAAATTTTCTTATTTTGATGCATAAATTTGTATATCTTGATAGCATTTTACCTTATGTTAAAAATTTTGATTATAATCTTTGAATTTATTCCATGTTAACATGAAACATTTGAGGTTGTGTTTTGATCTTATTTCATAGTTTTAAGATTGCTAGCAGAGTAACACCCGTACACATGTGGTGACAAGAAGACTAATGCAGATGCTAGCGAGTGTCCATACTAAAAAGGAATATATCTTCATTTTATCTCCAACAATTCTTTCCTTAACTCTGACCAAAAAGCTCCTAGTCCTTTCTAGATATTTCTTTTCGTATTTCATACCTTTCTATTTCATAGAAAAACCATATAATCATAACAACAGATACACCTCATTTTACATTGTTCCGAATGAGGTCTTCTTTGACTTGAGGGAGTTTTTTTCTTTTTAACATTTTCATTGTGAAATTAAATTTCATGTTTTTTTTTTTTCTGAAATGACGTTAAATAAGTAGTGTTCATATCCACTTTAACATGGCTGTCTGTTCGAACGAACTTTACTGCGATTTTTTAACCCCAAGGGGACACATCTCCTCTTGCTGGTTAATGATGCACAGCAGTATCTGAGATATTGTGAGCAGGGGAGTGATGTTAAATATCTATCAGAAAATAGAGTTGGTATTTTCTGCATGTCATGTTTCCTCTCTCAACTGGACATATTTCAAATATATAGTTTTAAAGGTGAAATTCCTCAACAAAAGATAGTTTGGTATATAAAATTGGCTTCTGCAGTTAACGGTAATGAAATTTTGAGTAGATGCATATGATTTCCGTATTAAATGGGTTAAGAAATTAGTGGGAAAAAATAAACCTCAAAATAAGCCTTACGTCAGTTTCAGCGAACATAAATACATAATGCTTTTTAGAAATCCACGTAAATGCAAATACTGAAGTGGAAAGTTAAATAAAATGTGAAAAAAATATGTATAGATCATTTAATAAACGAAGTTGCAAGGGAGGTAACTCATATAAAACCAAATGACACGAGAAAGACTTGAGCGTGATAGGAGACGCAGATAAATGATTAAATCTCATTAAATTATCCGTACTTATTTTATCAACATCCAAAGATATAAAAACAATGATGTTAGAAGAATTGGATTTGAAAAGAATAGGAGCTAAATTAAATACTATATTCAATATAATTCGGTGCCGTAATGTCTTAGCTGTTCCTGGATAAATTATTTTGTGACGAACGACATTCTGTTTGATTTTCTTAATCTTATAAACAAATAATTAGGAATCAGATGAAAGATTTGCTTGTAATGCATATTGTATGAATCATCAGGCTTGTTATTGTTATAAATTGGTGGTTTAGTGAGTGCACAAATCTCTGTTGTTAAATACATATAGGTGCAGAAGTGCCTACGTGATAAGAAGTTTGCTTCTCAACCACATGGCTCCAGGTTCAGTATTACTGCTTGTCACCTTGTGCAAGTGTCTTGTATTATAACCCGGGGCCTACCAAAGCCTTTTGAGTGAATTTGGAAGGTGGAAACTGCATGAAAGCAATGATTAGAGTGTTGCACACGTGATCATAAGATTGTGGTTTCGATTCTCAGATCAGGTGGTGTGTTGTATTCTTGAGCAAAACATTTCATTTCATGTTACTCTGCATTCTTTTCAACATCTGACATGTGGCAGACTGCACACCTGTACAGGTAATGTCGATTTAATGGAACGAGGCAGCTACTGTACAGCACAAACATTTGATCACTATAAGCAAAGCATCTGAGCAAGTTGTCCTGTGAGATATTGCAGAGCATCATCATCAGTCCTCTTTTACAGAAGAGTTCACCATTTGTGTGTGTGTGGTATGTATATGTATGTGTACGTGTGTCATTGTGTTTGTTATCTACCACCATTCACAACCAGTATTGCTTTATTTACATCACCATAACTTAATAGTTTGACAAAATAAATATTAAACTTTAAGAAAATAATTAACCCTTAGAATCGATTTGTTCAACTAATCCCTTCGAGGCAGTGCCTTAGAACTGCCACAGTCCAAAGACAGAAATATGAACGCCTTACTTCTCTGTGCATGGATACATTGAAACTCTGATATCTGGCAGCTGACTTGGCAGACACCCATAAAATTATTAACCATCTTACTAACAATAACTCTGAGCACCTTTTCAAATTCCACCTGTCTAACACCCATGGACATGTTTACAAAGTCAGAAAACAGCACAGCTCCCATGACTTTCGGAAACACTTTTTCATGCTAAGAGTTGCTGAAGCATGGAACAAACTGCCGGCATCAGTTGTTAGTTGTTGGAGCACTGCATCCTTCAAAACTTCCGTGCTTCCTGAGATTCACCAACACTACACCTGATCTTCTCCCCTCCATACACACGCAAGCGTGTGTCTGACTCATACACTGTTCACTTTCCAGACATTTGTACAATACTGCATATGCTTGATATGCACTTTTGACAAGTTGTAGTGCACCTGAGCACTGTATACAATAATTTCATTATTATACATAAAAGATAAAAGATATGGATTCTATTAATAGTTAATAGCAAACAAGGAACAATTTGATAGATCTTTGACATCTATGATCTTCCCCTTATCTAATCTGAATGGTGATCATTTCTTGAATATGCAATTTTCTAGAACTGATGTATTTATGTAGAAGAAGGGCAAACTAAACAATATTTGTTAGCAGTTTGGTCCCTATGTTTTGGTCCTCAGCTTAACATTCAAGTTCTATCACCATTGACATAATCTATAATATTTTTCAAACTGATTGAGTAATATACACCAATAATAAACCAAGAATAAAACCAAGGTATTTCTTAAGTTATAGTTTTTATTCTTGAATTGCACATGTTTAGCAAGTGATTTGCATTGAGATTGTATTTATTGTGACTAAATCAATGGTGATGTTGAGGAACTACTGTAGCCATTAAAAAAAAAAACAAAAAAAACATGCATAAACTGTGAGATTTATTTTCACGTTATTGAAATTTTATAATAATAACATACTCAGACATACACTAACTTGATGACTAGCATTCTACTTTATGATCTTGTGTACTCAATAATATATGGACCAAGACCCCAATAGGTTTAGTTGGTTTGTTAGGCTGAAGTAGCCAAAATTTCTTTGTAAGATAAACTTCTGTAGCTTACAAGAATAAATAGTCAAAAATGTTGTTATACAGGGTGTCCACAAAGTCTGGGTACATGGAGTAAATAAAATCATAGCATAAACAATTAAATATAAGACTTCTTTTTCTGGGGTATGTTGAAAGAGAAAGTTTACTCAATAAAGATTACAGATTTATTTATTAACATTATAATTAAATAAAATTGTTTTGTTTTAAAAGTATGTGCTAATCCCTGTGTACCCAGACTTTGTGGACACCCTGTAGTTATTATTGTTGTTATTTAACTGCAGGTTATCTCCAAGTGAGCAAACTTATAGCCAAAAGTATTCTATTGTAGATATAACCAGTTTGTCTTTCTGCTGAAAAAAGTATTTATTTAATTATATTATCCATGTAATCATCTTTTTTCAAGATAGTACAGTGTTCATCATCATCATCGTTTAACATCCGCTTTCCATGCTAGCATGGGTTGGACGATTTGACTGAGGACTGGTGAAACCGGATGGCAACACCAGGCTCCAGTCTGATTTGGCAGAGTTTCTACAGCTGGATGCCCTTCCTAACGCCAACCACTCAGAGAGTGTAGTTATTTGAAGAAAATTTTGGCTGTTATTTTCTGCAACGTAAATGGTCACATTGAGGAAATCTCATTAGCTCATTGAGGTACTTTCACTGCTTTGGATAAAATAACCACTTGGCTGGGAAGGGGATGAGTGTAAGTGAACTTTCTTGAGGGTACCTAAAAGCTAGGTGATGGTGATTTGGTTGACTGTTTTAAAGAATGTGTGTTATAGTAAATTAAATAAAATGTTAACTCACGCGTGATAACTCTTCCAGTTTACTTTGGGCATACTCTAGCTTCTCTCTCTCCACATGGTCATGAGGAGTGTGTGCCAAAAGTTCGTGAAGAGTAATTATATACCTAGGGATCTGAAATAAAAACCAAAGAATACTGAATTTAGAAATGAAAATCAAAGAATATCGAATTTAGAAATTAAAATCAAAACATGCTAAAATAAAACTTAAGTGAATAAAATAGAATAAAATAATACAATTTAAAAAATTAAAGTACAGCACCTTACACATCAGTCCTAACAAATACTTCAGTTTCATTATACATTTCTGCATCAACTGTTATGTCTACCTTAGAATAGCTACCAACATTTCTTTTATCCTTTAACTTTAACTTGTTTGTCATTAGGTTGCGTCCATGATGGGGCATTACCTTAAAGGGTCTTTTTAGTTGAATAGAAGCCTTTTTTTTCAAAAAGTCTGGTACTTGTTCTATGGTATTCTTTTGCTGAACTGCTAAACTACAGGTAAGTGAACTAACCAACACTAATTGCCAAGCAATATTATGGGGCTGGCAGACACAGTCACAAATTCATGCATACATACATTCACACAGACACAGACATACATACACATATTTATGATGGGCTTCCACACAGTTTTCTTCTTCCAAATCTACTCACAAGGCATTAATTGGCTTGGGAACCTAGTAAAGACACTTGCCCAAGGTGTCAATCTGTGAGACTAACTTTCTTATTATAGCCATGCATAAGATAAAAACATGTTGTGTGGAGACCACTATGTCAAAGAATAGACCCAACACTTTAGATATTGCCAGTAGTTCTTTAAGCAATAAGTATAAACATCTATGTGATTATATGTCTAAACATTTGGAACATTGTTTCAAGAACTATAAGGAAGATAACTCAAGACAGAACACTGGTAATAATTCACAATGTGCTGTAAATTCATTGCAGATAATTAAATCTCGGTAAATATATTGGTAAATACATCACCTGGTACCAAACTAATTTCATCATGAACTGATTCATCATCAGTAAATTCATTTTTATGCCAAACACATTGTTACTAAATTCATCCTCATACTTTTAATTAATAAACACATTCCTAAGCATTATTTTAAGTTTTTATTCATTGAGTAAATTGTCAGTTTCTAGAAATCTTGAAAAAGGAACAGTTAAGAATCAAGATCTGTACAAGATCATAATTGAACAATGTATGGCTGCTAGAGAAATCTTTCATTATAAACAGAGTTATAAAAATGGTGTAGTGAGAATTCAAGGTATTGCTTGTGAGTGCCAAAATCATGAAAGACTGGATTATTTGGCAGTTTGTAATTTTAGCACGTTTCTTCTTTCTTCCAATTTTAAATAAAGTAATCAGCTAAATAAATTGTTGTATGATTCTATTTTCAATAATGTTTAACAATTTATGTACTTTGCCAATTAAAATAATGGTTTCAAATTTTGGCACAGGGCCAGCAATTTCAAGGGAGAGGTTAAATCAACTACATTGACCCCAATGCTTAACTGGTATTTATTTTATCGACTCTAAAAGGATGAATGACAAAGTCAACCTCAGCAGAATTTGAACTCAGAACATAAAGACAGATAAAATGCTGCTAAGCATTTTGCCTGACAAGCTAACGATTCTGTCAGCACATTGCCTTTTTGTCATTTATAATAATGTTGAAGAATTTAGTGACAATTAATTTGCAATTATAATGAATTTATTAATATCATATCTTGTAATGAAATTAACAAGAGGATGAGTTTATCTGTTGATGATAATGTACAAATTTTACAACTGTAAACTTTCAACTTTTCCTATAGTTCCCTCTTATATGGTGCTAAAATGGTCTCATAAGTCATTCTGCAATAGTTGGCTCTTCAAATGCTCACCAGGTTACAGTGTATCAAACTTTATTGAAAACATTTTCAAACTGAATAAATGTAAGATAGTTATTTGCACTTGGTTAAATATTTCTTTTAGTTTCTTAATGAAAATTTCACTCTGATGTTTTCTATCACATCCATTTCTGTTTCATACTATGTGTACATCTTTTCTTCACTGCTTTCTAAATAGGACACATTCTCTTAAACATCATACTGCCCTGTTTAGTCCTTCGAGCATCTTTACTGGATTAGACCACAAGTAGCTAACTACGCTTCAGATTCATTGTCAAGCACAAACAAGTACAGATTCGATCTTTCTGGGACTGAGTTGCAAGATGGCAATATACATACATACATATATATATATATATATATATA
>NC_068982.1:29309179-29312369 GCF_001194135.2 Octopus bimaculoides
TATATATATATATATATATCATCATCATCATCATCATCATCATCGTTTAACGTCCGTTTTCCATGCTGGTATGGTTTGGACGGTTTGACAGGGGACTGGCAAGTCAGGAGGCTGCAACAAGCTCCAATCTGATTTGACAAAGTTTCTATAGCTGGATGCCCTTCCATCGACCACGTTCAGATGGTGCTCTTTACGTGACATCAGCACGGGATCTTGCCACCGACACGAGGTGCGAAGCTGCCGTAAAAATCTACGAGTCAGATGCATTGCCATCTGCATAACACAAGGTCATAATTTGAAGTTGTTTTTAACGCAGTGAGCTGGAACAATTGTTAGCATGCCGGAGAAAATGCTTAGCAACATTTCGTCTGTCTTTACATTCTGAGTTCAAATTCCATCAAGGTCGACTTTACCTTTCATCGTTTCAGGGTCGATAAAATAAACACCAGTTGGGTCTTATTCATTACCCACAAATTGCTTGCCATGTGCCAAAATTTGAAACAATGAGTTATGTCCCTTTAATATATGAGTTGTGTCCCTTGAATATGAATGCGATCTACTAGAAGAGTTTGTACGAAATATAGTAACGATTTCTTTAAAAATCAATATCTCTAGATAAAAATCAATCCTCTGCAGAGGATTTGCAAATTGACAACATCTTTTAAAGTGGTTTACATATTTACATATATAGAACAGGCTATAATTCATTGCACACGAGATTTCAATCGTAAAACGGTGTGATGTAAAATGTGGTGCCAAGCTTCATATTACCTTGGGATAAACAAGTACACTAATCAGATGGGTTAATAAAAGCTGTAGATTTTTTCGAAACTTTAATAGCGTTTTACAAAAAAATCAAAATCATGATTTAAGTAGCTATTGTATTAAAATACACTTAGCGTCATTACAACAATTACAGTTGATTGAACAGTTTTTTTTATATGATAGCATAAGTACCATAAAAATTATTAAACCTGACAGAGCAAAGTTTTGTATGATAGTATGTCATGAAAACTTTAACGTTTGATGCAGTGAAGTTTTGCATGATAATTTGTAAGTGCCATATATTCTATCATATTTAATGCAGCCTATGTTTTGTTTGATAGTACATAGATACCATGAAAACTATCATATTTGACAGAAGAAGGTTTTGTATGATAGCATATAAGTACCAGACAGTTAAAATGTGATCATTTTACTGTACTGATGTTTGTTGGTTGGTTTTCTTGAACTCAAAATCTTCATTATGAATGTTTTGTCACATGTCTTGTATAGAATTTAGGAATGATGTTATGTATTTAAAGTAAAGCAGCAAGCTGGCAGAATTGTGAGCATACTGAATAAAATGCTTAGTGGTACTTCGTCCATCTTTATGTCCTGAGTTCAAATTCCACAGGTTGACTTTGCCTTTCATCCTTTCAGGGTCAATAAAATAAGTTGAGCACTGGGGTCAATGTAATCAATTTACCCTACGCCCCAAACTTGCAGGCCTTGAGTCAAAATTTGAAACCAATGTTGTGTATTTAAGTGTGTGTTTCATTTCATTTGCAACTTGAAGTTTCAGACTTCTAACTTCTTCTGAAACAGAGTGAATTCCATTGATCTACATTTTACCAATCTGATGCTACTTCATAATTTAACCATTTAAGTATCTATTTTCTATGTCTTAAAGTAGAAGTACCTCTTTTCTATTGATGCAAATGAAGCAACAATGATGACATGATATTAAACTAAGATGGAGTCTTTAGTCCATCATTGAAATGTTTCTTTGTTGTCCTTTTTTTATAAGTAATTCCATAGTCATTGCTTTGATGAACTTTCCAGCCTACTACCGTCTGTCATGATCTTTAAACATGTCACCTACTTCTCTCTCAAGACACATCACTTTTCTCTTGTGCCTCCTGTTAGTCATAAGTTTTTTATTTTAAGAGTTTCTTTCTTTCTACTCTCTAGAATTTCTTACCATCTTCTTGTATTCCTCTGGTCTATAATATTCAGTCCTTTAAGCTTTTGGCATCTATTGAATTTGTAGGCCCACATCATTTCTTTCTTTGTAGTCACTTACACTACAGTGACCCCCAAGCATTGTTTGGGACACAGTTGTTAAAACAAAGAAAACAAGTAATGTAATGTTAATAAAATCTGAATCTTAAGCTTTAATGATC
The DNA here is from genome assembly GCF_001194135.2 of Octopus bimaculoides. NCBI lineage: Eukaryota > Metazoa > Mollusca > Cephalopoda > Octopoda > Octopodidae > Octopus > Octopus bimaculoides. The sequence continues at coordinate 29,311,345 of NC_068982.1, forward strand.
ATAAGCTATATTTATGTCAAACTATATAAACCTGAAGAGTATGCTTGTTTCTGTATAATATATATAAATAAGCAGTAATAAATAAAAAGAATCAACATATTTAACCCTTTAGCATTCAGATTACTCTGTGAAATGTAATGCTTATTTATTCACATTGTTTTGAATTAATAATGCATTATCTCATAGTTTCCAAATTTTGAAGATGTGATTGTTTACTTGTAGAATGACATTGTATGATAGGTGTGAGAGGCTGGATCTGGCCAGTTAGAAAATAAAATTGGTAGAATATGTGAGCCGGATATAGCTGGTTTAAATGCTAAAGGGTTTAGCAGAATAAAAGAGAAAGCAATATATATAAATTGTTAACCTGATGCATAGGATGCGTGAGGAATATTTCAACACTTCTCCCCTCACATAATGGTTTTTCTTCATAGCGTTTAAGTAAATTGTTAAAGTCTGGTTTTTGTTTATATTCTGCTAAAACTTGTAAACTGTAATGATGGTTCCTAACATACTCCTGATAGATACATAACATGGGTAAAAGGATGTCAAAAAGGTCACCTGAAATTATAGAACAGAATCATTCATAATATAAACAGACAGACATTGTGAACATTGGAAATAACACATTTGTTGCCTATTTATAAAAAGAAGTTGATTAATTGATAGATAGATATACATATGTAAGTGGATACTTGTATATATGTGTATACGTGTGTGCATATATATAGATAATACATATATATATATACATATATATATATATATATATATTGTTGTACTTGGGGATGGTCATATTGCCAGTTTAGCCAATAAAAACACACGCACTGTATATTTGGTGTTAATTTTTTTTTTTTCCGCTTTATATTACATTAATCTTAATCTTAATCTTGTTTCGGCCAGAGTTCTTTCGTCACACTTCTGTGACCTCATCAGTGGTCCTTTGTTTCCTTCTTTCTTATGTGTATCTCACCTTGCTAACTATCAGCCATTTTGTATTTTGTATTCCTATTGTATGTGTCTAC
>NC_068982.1:29312823-29314156 GCF_001194135.2 Octopus bimaculoides
TATATATATATATATATATATATACCTATACATGCTCACGCACACACATAAACAAACATGCACACACACACACACACACACACACACACACAAACACACACACACAAACACACACACACACACACACAAAATTTCTGATGATGCTGAACACTTTCTTTTGTATATCAAGTGTCACCTGAAAAGTGAGATTGTCATAAGAGCAAACAGTAAATTTTGGTTACTTAAAAGATTAAATTTTAACTTACCTAATACTAATGTTGGCCAATTTTCTAACCTTGCTGATAATCCTTTTAAGAAGATTTGGTGTAAAAACAATAAAGTTTCACTGGAAGAGATAATAAGGAAAATAAAAGTTACAAGAATGCTTTAAATAAGTTTATAACCAGTCATACACAAACTGCGATTTGAGGCTGCATGCAGCCTGTGGGACTTTCCAAAGAGGCAGGCCTAATGAAAGATTACCTCATGATGGTAAGCCATGTCTCATGCAACCTGCTTCTTAATAAATGTGGCTCATATCTGTTTAAACTATTATCAATTTAGTGATGATATCAAATGGATTTTGGGCTTGATTAAAGCACCAGGGCTACTATATCTGTTTTTAACCCTTTAGCATTTAAATAACTCTGTCAAATGAAAGGCAGAGTTAACTTCAGTAGCAATTGAACTTAAAACATGAAGAGCTGGAAGAAGTTCTATTAAACACTTTTTCCAGTGTGCTAATGATACTGCCAGCTCATTACCTTCTTAATGATGATGATGATGATGATGATGATCCTTTCTACTAGAGGCATAAGGCATGAAAATTTTGGGGGAGGGGTAAGTCGATTACATCAGCCCCAGTGCGCAACTGGTACTTAATTTATCAACCCTGAAAGGAGGAAAGGCAAAGTCAACCTTGAGAGAATTTGAACTCAGAATGTAATGTCAGGTGAAATATTGCTAAGCATTTCACCTGGTGAGCTAACAATTCTGCCAACTCATCGCCTTAATAATAATAATAATAATAATAATAATAGCAATAATAATAATAATAATAATAATAATAATAATAATAATAATAATAATAATAATAATAATAATGAAAAGAAGGATCACATAGGAGAGTTAAGAAGAAGGGGAGATAACTAAAAAGTGGTGATCCCAAGACGAAGGTGCGTGTGTGTGAGAGAATGCTGGTGATCTTAACGTATGCATGTGTGTATGTAGGTGTGAAGGTGTGAAAATGTGGGAATGGGAATTGGTCAGTGCTGGTGTGTACGTGGTGGTGTGTTGTGAAGTGATGTGTTGTGTGATATGGTGTGATGTAAGGGTGTTGGGAGGTGGGATATAT
>NC_068982.1:29314801-29329867 GCF_001194135.2 Octopus bimaculoides
AAAAACCCTTCAAAGCAGTGCCCCAGCATGGCTGCAGCCCAGAGACTAAAGTAAAAAATAAAAGATAAAGATACAACTCAATTAAGCACACCTGTGGCATGGGTGACTTCAGCATTAATGCACTCTCTAATGACATTTAGGACACCACTGGCTAGTCAATCTTTTATTATTATTATTATTATTATTATTATTATTATTATTATTATTATTATTGTGGTTGTTGTTGTTATTATTATTATTATTATTATTATTATTATTATTATTGTGGTTGTTGTTGTTATTGTTAGAGTTTAAATACTGCTGATGCCGACTTTGCCTTTTATCCATTTGAGGTCGATAAAACAAGTACCAGGTGAACACCAAGGTGGATGTAATCGATTAGCCTCCACCCCATGCTCGATGCAAAAGGGTGCATGTGAAGGCACTGCCCCCTCATTAATCAATGGTGCACCCTAAGATTTAGAAAATACAGTTTACAAAAATCCTCCTGCAATACAAATTAATGCCTGCCCAGAATACTCTGATGAATCCCAGGCACCAAAGCCTGGTGATGGGCCTGTCCCTCCCCAAAAATTTCAGGCCTTCTGCCTATGGTAGAAAGAATCATTATTATTGTTATTGTTGTAGTTATTTAAGATAAGATTTCAACACACAAAAAATAGCAATTGCTTCCGTTTATTGGTATTTATTTATACTAATAAAGTTTTCAATTATTCCTTTATAAATTAAAATACAGACTTCGAATTATGAATATTTGAAAGAAGCATTTGGATCCAGGAAGGAAATACTTTTGTTATTTACTTTGTAGTCGCCTCGGTCTATACTTGAAATCAAAAACTACACGAAAAACCAGATTTAAAAAAAAAAAAGAAAAAGAAAAGAAAGTGCATCTGAAAATATTTTACGAAAGGGAAGTTACTCTAACCAATAAAAGTAAAAGTTATTCCCCTTGAAAATAATTTTTTTAAATTTTCGTAATTCGATTTTTACATATTTTTGTCGTTGTTTTCCGATCAAGTTACAATAATGTTTTAAGTCTAGAAATGCTGGAAATACACACACACACACACACACACACACACACACACACATACACACCTTTTCTCATGTTTGTAAACAAAAGCATTCTTTCGTTCATGGGAAGGTGGCTTTGAAGGGGTACTTCTTTCAGTGGTTTAGTCGAGCATATCGATCCCAGGACTTGGTGCCATGGTTGTCAGATCAATAAGAAAACCGTTTGTTTGATTATGAAGAGGACTTCTTTAACCCACACATTCCTGCCATGAACAGATGAACTACATATAAAGCTACAATACTGTACGTAATGGTTACTTGTAATCAATAATTGATTATAGCAAACCCTGAATGAATGAGATTCGGGGTTTATGGTCAAAGTGTTATTATTGACATTGTGCTCAAGAAATCACTAAATCTGTTTGTTATCCCACTTAGGCTGCAAATCAATAACATACAAAACTCAAATTCATTTAAATAACTTAGCTACTTTTCTGCATTGAGAGATCACAACTCTAGTATTATGGACAATGTGATTAAAATATTGCAAGAAAAATTTGTAAGGCAGACAGTTCAAGCTGATCCAACCAGCAGGAGACCTAAAGGTAGATTAAGAATGAGATGGTTGGGTAATACCCATAGTCTCAATTGGTCGTGCTTGGGAATCCAAGCAGAAAGTCTAGTGAGGGTTGCTTCTGATAGGATCCTATGGTGGAGGTTCCTGAGGACTCTGCCCCAACAACCCTCTCAAGAATAGTGGATGGATGGATTGATGGATGGATGGATGGGTGGTTGGGTGGATGGATGGATGGATAGATGGGTGCATGGATGGATGGATGAATGGGTGGCTGGATGGATGAATGAATGGGTGGTTGGACGGAAGAAGTAGTTCTAATGACCTTTAGAAGTATTCTCATTTTGGCTATTCCAGGTAATGGTCAACCTGAAAATTTGCAGGATAAACATGTAATAAAGGGAAATTTACTGAAGACAATCAAGAAAAAAATGAAAAAATAAAAAGGTTATGGGCCGGAGCCTTCTTTGTCACAGTAAGGGCCTCTAGGGGAAATCAATGTACATGGGCTTCTAACATTTATTAAAGGCAAACTACAGTATACATAGGTCAGAATTGGGATCTACACCTGTGAGACCCCTGGACAACCGCCCAATATGCCCATGCCTTAAAATAGCATTGTGCTGGGGTTAAACCAAGTAACATATGAACTCTATTAAAAGTATGTTTGAGCTCTTTTCCACCTTCAAAACCATTACTATCTCCTGCATACCTTTTATCATGTTAGGTGACCACAAGTGAATTTCAATTACTCCTAACACATCCACATTACTATGTAATGATCTCTGTCTCCCAAATCCTATGATGTTACAAGTCAGCTGACTGGTCAGGACTAACTCCATGAGTTCTATGTTAATCATCCCTGGTAGCACATTTGCTTCAGCTGTGATCCATCAGTGGCAGCTAAGTTAGTGACAAAATATTAAAAAAGAAACAAAAAAAAAGAAACATTAGGTATGTTACTCTACATCTTACAATCATCATCATCATCATCATCATGTTTATTAAACTCTGGTATTTATTCTGCTGGTCTCTTTCAAACACTATACTACATACAAAACAACATACAACCAAAATAAAACTTGGCATCAAACAACTAAATAATGAAATAACAATTAAATAAATTATATAACCTAAGACCACCTCCTCCACTGCCTCTTCCCCTTTCAAAGATTCCTGGTCTTGAAAGTTACTTGGTGACCCTGCCAGTGCTGGTGCCACATAAAACGCATCCAGTCCACACTGTGAAGTGGTTGGCATTTGGAAGGGCATCCAGCTGTAAAAACCATGTTAAAACTGACCTTGCCTGTGCTGGTGCCACATAAAAAGCACTCTATCCACTTAGCCATAAAAACCATGCCAAAACAGACACAAAAGCCTGGTGTAGTCTTCTGCCTGGCAGGCTTCTGTCAAACCATCCAGCTCATGTCAACAAAGGAAGGTGGATGTTAAATGATAATGATGATGATGATGATTATGAAATGAATAAACCAAAGAGAAAAAGAAAAGAAGAAGATGAAGACTATATAAGAGTAATCATCATACTCATATCATAATGGTCAGTCCACATTACTCAGTAAGGAGGATAGAACCAGTTTCTTGGCTTCTCTGGTGTATATATTCCTCTCTGGATGGGATGCCAGTCTGTTGCAGGATATTTCATTTTTACCAGCTGAGTGGACTGGGGCAGCATGAAATGAAGTGTGTTGCTAGAGAACACAATGCATTGCCTGGTTCAGAATTGAAATCACAATCTTAAGGTTGTGTGTCCAACTCCTTAACCACTAAGCCATATGCCTTCACCAAATCATATTACAATAATAACCTCAAACAAGAGCACTCAGAGAGTGCAAACCTTCACCAAGGTATCACCAATGTCCTCTCAACGATTAGTCAGAGATGATTTTTAAAATGAGAATTCTGAAATAAACTCAACTGTTCTCACAAACAAGAATACTAACAATGAACCTGACTGCTCTCAAAAGTTTAAGTAAAAAAAAATGGAAAAATAATCCAGAATCCTTTCTCTGGTACTGGATCGATCCCAAAATCTAATCAATTCATGCGGCAAACATCCCTGAAAGTTTTATGCAAATCCACCCAGCGGTTCTTGAGGTATCTTGTCTATGGACAAACAAGCAAACAAACAAACAAACGTGACTGAAAACAATACCTCCACCTTCGCTAAGGTGGAGGTAATAACGATATACCTGCACTGAGACACCAAGCAAAAACCTTGTGTGATATTTCTTGAAAATCAGACACCAAAACCACATATGGAAGAGGGGAACACAAGACAGAAAATATACATCATTAAGGTGGTGAGCTGGCAGAAATGAGAGCATGCCGAGTGAAATGCTTAGTAGTATTTCATCTGCTGCTACGTTCTGAGTTCAAATTCCACCAAGGTCGACTTTGTATTTCATCCTTTCACGTTCGATTAAATAAGTACCAGTTATGCACTGGGGTTGATATAATTGACTTCATCCATTTGTCTGCCTTGTTGGACCTCTCTGTGTGTAGCCTCTTGTGGGCAGTAAAGAAATAAGAAAATAAATATCTGTCACCTAGACCTCTATTTTTCACTCCTTCCATTCATTAGCTATTGCCTTCACCTGACCAAAATAATAAATGAATTAAAAAAAAAATCTAAAAACTGAAATGCTCCAAGTTCAGAAACAATCACAGACATATATCTGTAAAATTTAGGGTGTGATAGACTCATTGCATTCACCAACTTCTATAAATACCAGAACTTGGAAGCTGGGCAAAATTAAAAAGTAGCAGGGCACATGGAAATTTTTCTTGTTCTATAATGAATGTTCTTATTTCTCTATTTTGATGCATAAATTTATACATCTTTATAATATTTTTTAATTATGTTAACTATTTCAATTCCATACTTAAGCTTGTTTAAGGTGTAAAACACAAACTTCTTTCATTTGGTTAATGATTTCAATTGTCTTTGACATCATTTCATAGTTAAGCTTATTTAAAGTGTAAAACATAGACTTCTTCCATTTTGTTTAAAAATTTCAATTACATCATCCTTGTCATTCCATAGTTAACTTGGTTTAAAGTGTAAACTAAAAATTGATTTTTCATGTTAAAATTTCAATTGTTTTTTTATGTCATTCCATAGTTAAGTGTAATGCTCAAACACAAGCTGTGACAAGCAGGATAATATTATAGATTTTAAAGGCTATCAAATACCTAAGTGAAGTAACATCATAGAGATCCGCCACTTGCTTGCCCATGAAATTTCTAGAGAGCCTAACCATTGATGTTACTGAACCACACATTCTCATCTCTAGATCACAAAATAAATTCAGACAACTGCACTCAGCTACACTACAAAAATTATGTAACAGCTTCAATAACAGAACATTTCCCACGTGTGTCAGTCAAACTTTCAATTCAACCATATGTCAGTCAAACTTTCAACATTTCCCATGTGTGTCAGTCAAACTTTCAACTATAAGAAGTTTGCTTCTCAACCACATGGTTTTGGGTTCAGTCCTACTGCGTGGCACCTTGGGCAAATGTCTTCAACTATTGCTTCAGGTTGAACAAAGCCTTGTGAATGGATCTGGTAGACAGAAACTGAAAGAAGCCTGTTGTATATGTGTGTGTGTCTGAGGATGTCCCCTACCACTGCTTGACAACTGGTGTTGGTGTGTCTATGTACTGGTAACTTAGCAGTTTGGCAAAAGAGACCGATAGAATAAGTACCAGGCTGAAAAAGTAAAATTAAGTACTGGGGTTGATTTATTCAACTAAAAATTCTTCAAGGTGGTGTCCCAGCATGGCCACAGTCTAACGACTGAAACAAGTAAATTTTCTTTCCCTTCCAACTATTGATTTCTCCCTCTCATTTCCAACACCTCAAAGATAGTGGAGACAATCATTAACAATCACATTTTCAATACTTTGAGTCCTCCTCCTACTTCAATGACTTCCAGGATGGCCTCCACAAAACCATATCTACTGGAAACCTGTTTGCCTATATCACACAACAGTGAGCCTTCATATTTGAAAAATATGATAAAAGCACTGTTGTGGCACTTTATAACCAGCAAAGAATTCAGCCATGTAAACCATGTGAATCTCCAAGCAAAACTACTCACCCATGGGTGCCATCCATCTTTCATCCTCCTGAATCAGAAGCTGTTAGCCAGACCACACCATCACAACATGCTGAAGAAGCTCTGTATCAACTGCACTCTGTCAACTCTGATATGTCCAAGCGTTCAGTTTTATACTTTCACACTCCTCCCCTCTCTTTCTCTCTCTCTCTCTCTATATATATATATTTATATACATCAATGACTTGCTTACAGTCACCTCCAATTACATCTACTTCTTTGCAGGCTACACACCTGTCATTCTGCCCCAGCCTTCTGCACCCAAGCATCTTCTATTCATAACCTAGACACCACACACTAAACTTGTATTTACTCCATGAACAGAGATCTCAAAAGCATTCCTCAATGGTACCATGATAATTTTGTTTCCCTTCAACAATACAAAGATGCAATCACTACATCTATCAAGATATTTTACACTAGTCATCCTTTAAACATGAATAGCAAAGCTATAGAGATAGCCCTTTCTCCAAACTAGATCATTCGAAAAGAAATATTAAGCTGCACATAAAGTGAACCACACAAACGGAATTCTGTTAAAAGCACCTAATGACTAACTTGAAATGTTAAACTGGGTGCTGTGCTATTCATATCACCTAACTTAACTGACAAGAATGTCTTTACGTGGTTGCTTGATTTACTAGAAACGATGACGAAATCTCCCTTAAAGTGCATATTCTAGCTTTACTTTCAGAAAAGAAAAATGACATATTGCATAATAGGAACTTTGGTGCACTGCACTTAGAAATAAGATGGGATAGCTATGGCCAGAATGTCTTAGACCATATAACTACTTGATTAGAGATGATCTGAGGCTAAGCAATAATTATAACAACAACTGATAATTTTGTATTCATCTACAGCAGGGGTTTTCAAACTTTTTAACTTGCGGACCCCTTTATATTTCAGGCTTTACCCAGTAATCTACTGACAAATGGTGAATGCAGTAATGTACTGCAATGGTGCATGACACTCCACTTGACCTACAGTATGAAGTGAATCCTCTCACATAGGAAAAGAATGTAAAAATATATTTTGGTTTTTCAAAGAAAGTGATTAGTAAAATATTTATCGCTAATTTTGGGACAAGGCCAGCAATTTTATGGAGAGGGGTTTAGTCAATTACATTGATTCCAGTGCTTAAACGGTACTTATTTTATCAACCCCCAAAAGGATGAAAGGCAAAATTGACCCCAGTAGAATTTAGACTCAGAACATAAAGAGCAAGAAGAAATACCATTCTGCATTTTCCTGAGATGTTAAAAGTTCTGTTGGTTGATTACCTTTAAAGAATATAGAATAATAGACCTCTTTGCGGAAGATTTTTTGGTTTGGTAAGAATCTAAAAAGATTTTTATAAATACTTTTGAAACTTAACTTACGGACTCACAAAATATCATTAACATACAATTATTCTTTCAATTGATGATGATTAACTTCTTTTAATCTCTTAATTCATAATTAGGCTACAATTAGTTGTGAACTGTGCTGTAGCTATGAATATCTCTTGGGCCTCCATTGATTAAATTAACCATGCATGTGTAGCTCTGACTAAGATTTTTTGAGAAAGACAAACAATTTCCCATGTATGCAAATGGCTGCTGGCTTGAACCAGTACTGTTTGGCACCAGTGATAGTGCTGCTATTGCTTGTCAGAATGCAAAAAGTGAAAACAGATACAGGACAGCATCCTGCTTCACCCTCAGTCTAACATTCTGGGTTGGTACTTTATTTTATCAACCCAGAAGAAAAAAATCAAGGGTCAAGTTGACCTCAGTAGGATTTGAACTTAAAAGCTGGAGATTTGGAGTACATACTATAGAGCCACTCTATCTAATACTCTAAAGACTCTGCCAGTTTGCTATCTTAGCTATGAATAATTGTATCTGTTAAAAGAACTGGCTGAAGGTACTGGCAACATGGATAGTTGCCTAGAATGTTGCATGCTGGTAAGAGTAGGATGTGACTTGTTTGGTATTTTTGAAATGAAAGGGAAATATTTAGTATTTTGTCATAAATACTATTCAATATTTTGTTGTAAATAATGAATTTCTACATCTAGAGGTTTTACTCCTTACAACCTTTAAAAAGATAAGACAAAAATATTTGTAAAATCATTGAAATTCAGCTTACTATGGATGCCAGTAACTCTAGGATTGGTCCTGGTTAAAACAAGAATTGATTGGTATTATCATAAGGACTGCTTTTTAAAATTATGTTCTAAGTTCAAATCTCAACCAGATCAACTTTCACAAGTTTATGGCCTTGTGCCTAGGGTAGGGTAGAAATAGAGCTGAGATACGAGAATATTTGCTTTTTAGCATTTAGTTTTATTTCTTATTATTTTGCCTTAACATATCCAATAAATTTGATTAATTTATAAATGCAGTAACAGCTAAAGATCTATGGATTTACCCCACTGTGAAGTTTAGCATCAATATTCTAAGCTTGAATTTTGTTGGAATCTACTTTAGCTTTAACGTCTTTGGGGGCTAATAAATCAAGAACTTTTGATATATTAGGGTTAATCAAATACACAATACAAAACTGACTGTTTATATAAGAAACAGTTTTCATTTTCTATATATCTGCATTGTTGTTTTTGGTGAAAGATATGTTAAGTCAGCTTTGAAAAATATAGCCATGAGCCATAACTCTAAATGGATAGTGAATCAATTGGTTGATATGCAGAAGAAATTATCTGGTATTATCAGCATGCAGGCATTCACCTGCAAAATGAAATTCATTCAATGTGAAACACCCAGAGAGCAGAAGATGCTTTTGTACAAACACATGGACTAATGGCTCTTGTATTTTTTTAAGTACAGTTCTGAATTCAGGTTCTTTACTAAAGGAATCTTTCCTATTGGTGTTGAATCCCACTACCTGCTGCTCTTTAATCTAGGTAGTTCTCTAAGTGGTTCCCATAGTGCCATAGATATACAATCACTGAGTTCAAAGCAGTAGAAAAAGTAAAACTAATATCAAATACACACAGCTTGATGGTATGCCAACAGCAGTATTGGTGTGAGTGAAAATTTGTCAATAAGGTGGATAGTTTCAGTGCTTTTTTTTTGTTTGTTTCCTTTGAGAATGTATATGTAAATGTTAAATGCATCATCCTGGTTGTATAAGCAGTAGTCTAACACAAGGAGTGAAAGACTATTGCTGGCCAATCGCTTTCATCTCGCTGTAGCCATTTTTATTAAATATCCTTAATTTAGTTTTAGCTATTTTAATAACAATGAGGTATGGTTGTGTGGTTAAGAAGCTTACTTCTCAACCATTAAGTTCTGAGTTCATCCCACTGTGTGAATCTTAGACAAGTGTCTTCTACTATAGCCCCATGGCCCAGAGCCAACCAAAGGCTTGTGAGTGGATTTGGAAGAAAGAAACTAAAAGAAGCCTTAGCTTTTCAATATCTAGGATACTACCACTCATCTCCACCTTCCCCTCTCAAATACTTCTTCTTAGTAGTGGGAGCCGTTTCCTCTTTCTCTGTTCTTTTCTGTTTTGCAAGCTGCATGGCAACCATACTTGTGTCAGTGACATGAAAAAAGCACCCTTTGCACTTTGTGAAATGGTTAGCATTGCATCCGGCTGTAGAAACCATGCCAAAGGTGACACTGGAGCTCAACATAGCCCTGCAGCTCGCCTGTTCCCTGTTAAACTGTCCTACCCATACCAGCATGGAAAGCAGACCTTAAATGATGGTGATGGTGATGACGACGACAATGGTGATGATGACGGTGGGGTGGGGGTGTAACTGGATGCCCTTCCCAGTGTCAGTCACTCTACAGAATGTATTGAGTGGATTTTACCATAGCACCAGTAATAGAGAAATTGCCATACCCTTGACCAGAGTCATGAATGTTCTGTAAAATTTATAAGAGAAATATTTCTAAAAGGTTGTTAGTTATTGCATTTGAAGGGGAAAAAATGTAACATTAAAATTATTGAATATATTGTGTTAAATATATTACAAATACTTTTATTCAATTTCTGAAATAATTTTTGATGCTAAAAATTTCTGAACATTAGCAAGAAATCCTTTCATATTTAAACCCCGATTTTTCTGTTTTCTAAAAATAAAAAGACAAAAATACAAAATAAAACTAAAGCAGCATGAAAAAAAAAAAAAAAAATCATGTTAAATTACCATTTGCAAACTTGTTTTATACTAATAGTTCAGAAAGGTTAATGGAAGCTTGACTCAAGAGAAATTACCATAATCAGATTTTAAGGTGTTACAGTTGGAGTAAATGGATTGGTTTGCCAATTGCATGTCCTTTCTTCTGAAACCCAAAGGAAAACGTAAAATCCCAGCATTACATTTACCTGCAGCTGAATAGAGCTAAGATAGTTAAATAGAATATCTTGCTTATGGAATCCTGAAATAGCTAAATATAAATAGCAAGTTTGATGAGTTACTGTGCCAACAGTGAATTTGCTCACATGATAATAGCACAAAGCAGATTTGAATCTCTTCAAAATAATCCCAAATAATAAAGCCAGCCACAAGGCCTGAAATTTTGGAGGAGGGGGGGGGGTAGTTGATTACATTGACCCAATGTTCAACTGGTACTTATTTCATTAACTCTGAAAGGATGAAAGGCAAAGTCAACCTTGGCAGAATTTGAACTGAGAACATGAAGACAGATGAAATACCACTAAGCATTTTGCCACTTATACTAATGATTCTGCCAGCATGCTACCTATCATCATCATCATCATCATCATCATCATCATCATCATCATCATCGTCATCATCATCATTTAAGATCTGTTGTCCATGCTGGCATGGGTCGGATGGTTTGACTGGGCTGGTACGCTGGAAGGCAGTGCCAAGCTCCAGTCTGATTTGGCATGGTTTTCTACAGCTGGATACCCTTCCTAATGCCAACCACTCCGAGAGTGTAATGGGTACTTTTATGTGCCACCAGCTTGAGTGCCATTTGCATGACACCGGTATCTGCCATGACTATGACTTTGCTTGGCTTGATGGGTCTTCTTCTCAAGCATGACATAATGCCAAAGGTCTTGGTCATTGCCTCTGTGGGGCCCAACACATGAAAGGAACTCAGCCACCTCGCCTCTGTGAGGCCCAACACTTGAAAGGAACTCAGCCACTTTGCCTCCATTCAAATTTTGGCACAAGACCAGCGATTTTGAGGGAGGGGTTAAGTTGATTACATTGACCCAGTGTCTAACTGGTACTTCTTTTATTGTCCCTAAAAGAAGAAAAGCAAAGCAAACCTTAGCAGAATTTGAACTCAGAGCATACATAAAGACAGACAAAATACTACTAAGCATTTTGCCCGTCATATTAACAACTCTGTTAGTACATTGCTTAGCTCTTCAAAATATAACAATGGCTTCAAATTTTGGCACAAGACCGGCAATTTCAAGGAAGGGGTTAGTGAGATTGCAGCTGTGGCCAATACCATTGGTGCACAACCAGCCCATTAAAAAGTACCCTTAAATTGTTGGGTGATACGCTGTGCTTTAAAAGACCTGTTAAGTCAAGTGAAATCATAGTCATGGCCGATGCCAGTTCCACCTAACTGGCACTCATGCTGGTGGCACGTAATGTGCACCATTCAACCATGGTTCGATGCCAGTACCGCCTGGTTGGCTCTCCGTGCCGGTGGAACATAAAAAGCACCCACTACACTCTTGGAGTGGTTGGCATTAGGAAGGGCATCCAACTGTAGAAACATTGCCAGATCGGATTGGAACCTGGTGCAGCCTACTGGCTTGCCAGTCCTCAGTCAAACTATCCAACCCATGCCAGCATGGAAAACAGACGTTAAACGATGTTGATGATGATGATGATGATGTTCAACTGGTACTTATTTCATCGACCCCCATAAGGAAGAAAGGCAAAATCGACCTCAGTAAAATTTGAACTCAGAATGTTAAAGAGGGACGAAATATTGCTAAGCATTTTGCCTCTAGTTCTAACAATTCTCTTCAAAATAATAATAATAAGAAAAAAATCCCTGAGATAGGCACAATGTTACATAATTTGGAGAATTGGTGTAGTATGTTAATTTTAATTTAAACCCCAAACCCAATGTCACTCATTTTAATGACCCTGCCCAAAATATGAAGAGCATAATGTTCTTAATTAAAGGCCTTCTCTTGTATGTTCAGAACATCTCATGGTATGAATACCAGACCAAAAAGGAGATTTATGGATATATTCAATCCATCTCTGCAATTGTTGCTCAGTGCAAAGTAGGTTTTGCTGGCCACTGATAATGTGCTGAGCGTCAGGCCATATTAAATGTTTTATTTTGGAAACTTGCACACCTTAACCCTTTAGCATTTAAACCAGCCATATATGGCCCAAAGATTCTACCTGCTTTATGTTCAAAGAAACCAGATCCAGCCTTTCACACATACCCTACAATGTCATTCTAAAAATAAACGATCACATCCTCAATATCTCAAAACTATGAGATAATGCATGATTAATTTTTAGAAATATGAATAAATAAGTATTACATTTGACACAGTAATCTGAATACTAAAGGGTTAATTAATGAGAAACACCACTCAACTATGTTGATGCCATTGGCAGTGACACTCTTCATGAAACACTGGGGACTTGACAAAGCTAATGGGGCCCAGAGGGCCCTGGTTTAGTGTTAAGAAGAAGAAGAAGGAAGAGGAGGAGGAGGGGAGGAGGAGGAAACGAATTAAAGGAGGAGGAGGAGAAGAAGAAGAATAGAAGAAGGAGGAGGAAGAGAAGAAGAAGAAGAAGAAGAAGAAGAATGGAAGAAGGAGGAGGAGAAGGAGGAGAAGGAGGAGGAGGAGGAGGAAGAGAAGAAGAAGAAGAAGAAAAAGAAGAAGACGAAAAAGAAGAAGAAGAAGAAGACGAAAAAGAAGAAGAAGAAGAAGACGAAAAAGAAGAAGAAGAAGAAGAAGAAGAAGAAGAAGAAGAAGAAGAATGGAAGAAGAAGAAAAGGAAGAATAAGAGAAGAAGAAGATGACAACATACCTTAATTTATCTTGAAACTATCCAAGTAAGAAATTTTATTCTTAAACATAATCACTAAAATATGTTACGTTTACAGATTAATTAAGCCATAAAAGGCAACAAAGTAAGGTGTGTAGATATGCAGTGAAGGAAAAGTAACGAGAAATTTCTGAAATGAATGGGCCAGTCCAACACATCAGAGATTTTTGCAAGGGACTAAAATTTTCAGCTAAACCCTTAATTAATTTTATTTTTGTTATTGGTTTCAAAATGAACACAGTAATCTCAAATAAACTGCATCTCTTTTTAATCTGCATCTGAATTAAATGTAATTATGTTTCTTTTGAATTGTAGTTTAATGACCCCCACCACAATTAATAAGAAGAAAAGAAAGGTTCTTATGATTAGCCATAGGAACCTATAATATTGATAGCGAAAAATATCTCCCTAGTACAAAGAATATCACTTTTAACTTCTTGCAAAATATGAAACATCAACTCTCCCATCAAAGATCCTACTTTTTATTTTGCTACTTTGATCTCAGTTAAATCTCCTCATCTGCAAAAATCTATTGTTTTCTTTGTTCTTTTATTACTCTCACAAGTTATTACCCTTCATTTTGCCATCATTTCAAAACTAACCAATTCTTCTGATCTTGATAATATATCAATCACCTTCAGGATTTCTAAAGTGGCCAAAATGCTAATTAATGATCCTTTCTTAAGATGGTTTAAACTTTTTCCCCGCTCTTTATTAATTTCTCCCTCCTTACTTTTATTAAAAATTCATCATTATTTTGGAAAGTTATTTTTTATCTTAATTTACCGTTCCAAAATATATATATATATATATATATATATATATATATATATATATATATATATATATATATATATATATATATATATATATATATACACACACACACACACACACACACATATATATATATATATAAGGTACAGTTTAAGAAAACAATTCAACTCTAACACAAGAGATCATTGACGCTAATGGTGTCCTCTTAATATCGTATGAACTTGCTAGCACTCAGAGAATCCATCATCTCCCTGACACTGTCTTCTTCAAAAGTGAACTTCTGTAAGTCCTCATGGAACACGCATGCCTCTATGCAGATAACACAACCTTTCCATTTCTCCACATCTTTCAAATTTATTATTCAGGTTACTTCTAATGCAATTTCTCTTCCGGAAACTGCTTGTCCTTAACGTTTTGCTACAACTACATCTGGTTTCCACTTTAAAATGAAAATGCATTTCAGGGCCGAATGGTTATTGACATTCTACAATGCCCAAGATATCTCTCAACATGTAGTTTAATCCTCATGACTCTATCACTGACATCCTTTACAACTTTCATTAAAAAGCTTTGATCCTGAACAATAAAATTTCCTTTAAAACCCCACATCCCATCATCATCATTATTTTGTGTGTCTCTGTGACTTTAGTAGAAATTATAATGGATTCTACTCTTCAGAACTTGCTGGCTGCATCCTATCTCTGCTCACTTTTCACTATGCATATTCTTTGTTTTTCAGAATATTTTTTCCTCTCTTCTGCATTACATGTGGTCATTGAATTTGAGGCTACATTATGCTTTTGTTTCCATTTATTCTATAAAACTCAATTTAATTGCTCAATCTCAGCCAATTTCAATTTTCCTAGTCTGATAAAGGCATTAGCTTTGAGTAGTGTTGTGGTTTTTTTCTCTCTTTTCTTTTTTTTTTTTGTTTCTCTTTGAAATAACATTAAAAATAGAGTTAAGAGTGAGTAATTTCATTGCATTTAATTTTACAGAGTTATTGGTAGAATCGTTAGAACATCAGACAAAATGCCTTTGTTGTAATTAATTAAAGTGTAAGTTCAAATCCTTGAGAGGTCATCATTATTTCTGGTCTTCTGAAAGGAATAAAATTAAGTACCAGATAACTATTGGGGTAGATTTAATCAACTATACCCTCATTTCAAAATTTATGATCTTGTGCTAGTATTAGAAATATAATCTATATATATAAAAATGAGAATGTGTGTATGTCTGTCTGTCTGTCTGTCTGTGTGAATCCCTAAAACTCGAGAACTACGCAACCAATTTCATTCAAATTTTACAGATGCCTTACTTAGGGTTCCAGTTGTGTTTTAGTCAAAATTTTTTTTAACTTCTTGCAGAGTTCGAGCCCACGGCAACATAATATCTCCTCCATTATTTAAGTATTACGTGTCAAAAGTGAAACAAAAACACTCATGTCAAATACTTTCACTTTAAAAATGAAAATATTCTAACTGAAACAATCACATTTTGATACTGTAATGACAGATACTTTCAGAGAGAGA
>NC_068982.1:29330688-29337260 GCF_001194135.2 Octopus bimaculoides
ATCTTTGCCTCCACTGATTCACTTGCAAAGTGTTGAGTAAAATTATTTCGTTGCAGACCTCCTTTGGGTCTTTTTATTATCACTGCGACACACATAGTCCCCAGTTGGTAACATTGATTTCAAGGCCCTCCTAGATGAGAGACTGGCATTCCATTTAATGTCTATGTTCCATGCTGGCATGGATTGGAGAGTTATTAATGTAGAAATATGGTATCGTAGCTACTAACAGTTGAGGGTTGCATAGTCTAGATGGCGTTTTTAGATTTCATTATTCTCTTTAACCCGGGCAAAGCCGGGTATTTCTGCTAGTCATATATATATATGGAGGTGCAGGCATATCTGTGTGGTAAGAAGCTTGCTTCCCAACCACATGGTTCAGGGTTCACTCCCACTGAATAGTACCTTGAGCAAGTGTCTTCTACTGTAGCCTTGGGCTGAGCAAAGCTTTGTGAGTTGATTGTGTAAACAGAAACTGAAAAGAGCCTGTTTATACATACATACATTATATATCAGGAGTGGCTGTGTGGTAAGTAGCTTGCTTACCAAGCACATGGTTCTGGGTTCAGTCCCACTGTGTGGCACCTTGGGCAAGTGTTTTCTAAAGCCTTGGGCCGACCAAAGCCTTGTAATTGGATTTGGTAGACGGAAACTGAAAGAAGCTCATCATATATATATAGGTGTGTGTGTGTGTGTGTGTTTGTCCCCCACCATCGTTTGACAACCGATGCTGGTGTTTTTATGTCCCTGTAACATAGCAGTTCGGCAAAATAGACCGATAGAATAAGTACTAGGCTTACAAAGAATGAGTCCTGGGATTGATTTGTTCGACTAAAGGGGGTGCCCCAGCATGGCCACAGCTCATGAGCTGAAACTAGATAAAATGAAAATGAAAATATATATATATATATATATGTATATATATATATATATATATATATATTGTAACTATTATGCAAAAGTGTCGTAAGTCCAAAACATTGCTTTTTCAGAAAACGAAAAATAGCTTCACTATTTCATTTCTTTTTAAATCAGCAAGTTTCAGCTTAACCATAATATTTTGTTGGGTGCATAAAATTGTAACTCCTTACATGTATATTTTCAGTTGGAAATATTTTTGCAAAACTGTCATATGTGGGACTTACTACACTTTTGAAAAATACTAAACCATTGTACTACAATTTGACAATTTTCATATCTTGGCATCTGAAGCCGCTGGAGATATGATAGTTTGTCCAAAAGAACTGGCTATTGCAAGCAAAATTAAATATTGAAAAAAAAAAAACACATTTCACCAAATTTGGTTCATATACACGTATGCTATATACATAGATACATATATATACATATATACATATGTATCGGTAATATTGTGAATTTAGCTAGCTGTATAAAAGCAATTCTAATATTAAACTATTGAAAGTCAGCAAGCTGGCAGAATCATTAGCATGCTGGGTGAAATAATGCTTAGTGACATTTCATCTATCTTCAGATTCTGAGTTCGAATTCCACCGAGATTAACTTTGCCATTCCTTCTCTCAGGGCTGATAAAATAAGTACCAGTTGAGTGCTGGTGTCGATGTAATCAACTTACCCCTCTTCCAAAATTGTTAGCCTTGTGCCAAAATTTGAAATCAATATTAAACTATTGCAGTGGACAGTGCACAAATTCCAATGGAATTTGCAGTGAGCTTTTATTTTATTTTCTTGCAGAAAGATACCTTATATACACACTGTGACAGGTCATATTTGCCTATGTAGACTAACAATAGTCTCCAGCCGTGCATTAAATTATGCTTAGTTATCTAAACTGCTGCTCTGGCTGTTTAATTTAGTATTCAAGTTAAGCATCTGCATGTACTTAATAAATGGTTGTGGCACACAGTTGAGTTGCTGCTCTATAACACATGTAAATTTGTACGACTATTGTAGGACAAACAACAGGCATCCTTGATAGATGATTTAGTAATCAAACTGACTGATTGTTGGCTTTAATTTGTTTTACGGATTGAAATTTTACTGCTCTGGCAAAGATTGAATAACATCTTTGAATGACATCGAATTTTTATAAATAACATAGAAGGAAAACATTAAATTAAATAAAATAAAATAAAAGAGGAAGGAAAAACTGGAAGTCAGTTTTTTTGTGAGATGGAATTATTGGAAGATTTATATTCTTCTTAAAGATTTACTGTAAGATAATCTTGAAAAATTTTATTTTAAAATAATAGTAACAACAACAATAATGATAATGACAACAACAACAACAATGACGATGATGATGAAAATGATGATGAGGATGATGATGATGATGATGATGATGATGATGATGATGATGATGATGATGATGATGATGATGATGGTAATAATAATAGTTGCTGCAACTACATCAACTGTATCAGCAGCATCAGTATCACCATCAACAACAACTGCTGTGTTATTGGAAAGAAACTATTAATCAATTTTGATGGAAAAACTATTGATCACATCTGATAGATTTAAACATGTGCTGTTGATAAGTCTGAAAATCAAACCAATTTGTATTGGCAAAAAAAAACACAAAAAACAAAAAAATCAATGGTATTATAAAACTATGAACATAAATACCTTCTGTCTAACATTACTTAGGCACAGACATGCAGTTGCTTGACCTACTAAAAATAAGAGTCAAATTCCCTCAAGATCACATCTTAACTTTTTAGCATTTAAACAAGCCATATCTGGCACAAATATTCTGTTTTATGTTCTAATATCTATTTTATGTTCTAAATATGTTTTATGTTCTAATGGGCCAGATCTGGCCCCTTACACCAACCTTATAATGTCTTTCTAAAAGTATGTCCATACCAGCAGAGTCTTCTTTCTTGAGCACAACATCTGATTTCTCTTATACTCAGTTTCTCACTCAGCACTTTTGAACTAATTCTTTCATGCACACTGATATTGCACATCCAGTGGAGTAGACTCACTTTATTTCTCTTCAGTCTTCTCAAGTCCTCTGCATTCAAGGCTCATGTTTCACTACCATGAAGCATTGCAGTTCTAACACAAGCATCATACAATCTACTCTTCACTATTAGGGAAAAGATCTTTGTTGTCAACAGTGGTAGTAGGTCCCTGAACTTTCTCCAGCCAATTTTTCCGACTCTAGTAACTATACTTTCAGAGCAACCACCTCCCTTACTAATTGCGTCTAGCTAAAGAAAGCTATTAGCTATTTGTAAAACAATATGAACAAGAGCACTCAGAGAGTGCAAACCTCCACCAAAGCAACACCAACGTCCTCTCAACGATTAGTTAGAGACAATTTTTGAAATGAGAATATCTGAAATAAACTCAACTGCTCTCACATTCAAAAATACTAAAAATGAACCCGACAACTCTCAAAAATTACGTTAAAAACAGGAAAAACAATCCAGAATCCTTGTCTGGTACAGGATCGATCCCAAAATCTAATCAGTTCATGCCAGTTATGAGGCCAAAAATCCCTGAAAGTTTCATCTGAATCCATCCAGCGGTTTTTGAAAGATCTTGTCCATGGACAAGCACACAAATAAACAAACAAACAAACACGACTGAAAACAATACCTCTGCCTTCGCTAAGGTGGAGTTAATAAATAAGAATTAGATTTGACAGAGTAATCTGAATGGTGAAAGGTTAAAAAATTACATTCTACCTATCTTAAAAATGGAAAAGAGAAATCTAGTTTAAGACATGATAGTCAAGGATAGAGGGTTTTCTTTTATCACGGGGCTACTCAGTCAGAGATGTCCTGTGAGTCCATGGCCAGATTAAGACTCATAAAGGCCCTAAGCACTTAAAAGATTTTGGTGTCCCTATATATAATTCAAAATGTAAGCAATAATAAATTGGAAAATAAATTTTTATTTTTCAGAATGAAACAAAACTAACAGTAATAATGTTTATTTTTGTATACTTCCACTTTAGTTACATTTGAAAAGTTTTCCTCTACTTTTTTTAATTGAAAAATTCTTTGATCAGATCCTTAAAATTAATCTTATGTAAGATATCTGTTTCTATACATAGTAGAGGCAAAGCATCCCAAATATTACCTTAGCATGTTTACAGTGATTTCTTTTGTGCCATAAACCAATTACCACTTCTGTGGTGCCCCCACCACTTCCTTTGATGCCATAAGCATGTGCTTATTTTGCTTACAGGTTAATCCAGCATTGCTTGTGACTAAATAACAATGGCAGCAACCCAAATCCATCTTATAATACATTTTTCCTGGGGTGCTATTTTGTAGTACCATTTTTGTGATATACTCCTTAGATGTGGGTCAAATAAATAACGGCCCAGATATTATTTAGAAATAATACTTTTATAATTACTCATCACAACAGGAGTAAATTAATGTTTCTTTGTGGCAACACAAAATTGTTTAAACAACAACTGTAATAATGTTTTGCCAGATGAAGGTAAAGAAATTTACATTCATCTTTAATAATAATAAGAACTGCAATGTAAGCCATTCGAAGCATATCAGGTAAGCAGCTATTATAGAAAGATGTCTGTCTTAAACTTATAAGATTCTCAGAACAATAAATGAAGGCAATTTTAAAAACCGACAACAATAACATTGTCTACTTTAAACAGCCTTATTATGTTGATAATTTTGACAAAAGAAAGTTTTAAGCATCATAAATTGAGAGTAAGCAATTTTAACGGAACAATGTAAATATTCTCTGAAAGAAACAACAAAAAAGAAAAGGAAGAAAGAACAAAGAAAGAAAGAAGGAAAGAAAGAAAGAAAGAAAGATAAGCTTTAGTTTCATAGCAATGCAAGACATTTCTGGAAACCGTAACAATATGCAGCTGTTTTGTCCATATTGTTATGTAACTTTTATTAAAATGACATGATATCAACAAAATTTCTCATCCACAAAGTAAAATAGTACAGTTAATAAGCCTTCCTGTCATAGGCACAAGGCCTGAAATTTTGTGGGAGGAGGTTAGTTAATTACATCAACCCCAGTGTTCAACTGGTACCTGTTTCATTAGCTCTGAAAGAGTAAAAGGCAAAGTTGACCTTGGCAAAGTTTGAACTTAGAATGTAAAGAGCTGGAAGAAATGGTGCTAAGTGTTTTGTGTTATTATGGTAACAATTCTACCAGCTCACTGTCTTAATTGTATATTTAATAATAGTTTCAAATTTTGGCACAAAGCCCACTATTTCAGGGAAGGGGTTAAGTCAATTACATTGACCCCAGTGCTCAACTGGTACTTATTTTACCAACCCTGATTAGAGGATGAAAAGTTAAGTCAATGCCAGTGGAATTTGAACTCAGAAGGTAAAAATGGATGAAATGCTGCTAAGCATTTGGCTTGACGTGGTAATGATTCTGCCAGCTCACCACTTTAATAATATGTCTAATAACCCTTTCTACTACAGGCACAAGGTCTGAAATTTTGGGGAGGGGACTAGTTGATTACATTGATCCCAGTGTTTCACAGGCACTTAATTTATTGACCCCGAAAGGATGAAAGGCAAAGTCGACTTCGGTGGAATTTGAACTCAGAACATAGCGACAGGCGCAATACCGTTATGCATTTCATCCAGCGTGCTAATGATTCTGCCAGCTCGCCATCTTAATTGTATGTTTAATAATCCTTATGAAATCTATGAAGAAACTATCAACAATAACAACAGAAGTTAAATAAATCTGTGAATAAAAAACAATATATATATAACTACTTCACAATTATAGATCTAATCATGGATTAAAAATTCAGATTGATAAATTAAAAACAGGTCTGGTAAAGACTCAAAGATTCTTTTTAAAATGTACTCTAATTTAAACATCAAACAAGAAAATAATATTATGGAATGTGGTAATCTATCTTTTTGGTCAGGTGACTTGCCCAGACCAATGCAATTCTTCCTTGCCATATGTCCTGATCTTCCATAGCAGTCTTCATATCCTCAACTTGATATCTAGTATCTTCCACCAGTTGATTGATATATTCTCTTCTTGGTCTGCCAATACGTGTATGTCCATAAATGGGTTTCCAGGGAAGGAGATTACTGGATATTTCATCCTTGCTTCTCCAGCAGTGTCCTGCATAACTTGTTGTTCTTTCTCAGATTACAGAGTTAATGGTAAGAAGACTGCCATAACACTCACTGCTTTGTAGAATGATACTACCAAAAGATCAAGAACTGCATGAAGTGTTCTCATGTAGGTACTGTCAAGCTTCTTTATAAGTCTCTTGTTCAGTGTCCATGCTGAAGAGCCACAGAGAACTGATTCAATGACTGCTTTGAAGAAGCACCTCTCCATGTTGTCAGGATGTGACA
This sequence comes from Octopus bimaculoides, assembly GCF_001194135.2. Lineage (NCBI taxonomy): Eukaryota > Metazoa > Mollusca > Cephalopoda > Octopoda > Octopodidae > Octopus > Octopus bimaculoides. Next base: position 29,337,009 of record NC_068982.1, read on the forward strand.
AACTAAGAATTTTCTATGCTAGATACTCTCTTTACGCTTTTACTCTTTTACTTGTTTCAGTCATTTGACTGCGGCCATGCTGGAGCACCGCCTTTAGTCGAGAAAATTGACCCCAGGACTTATTCTTTGGATGCCTAGTACTTATTCTATCAGTCAAACACACCAGCATTGGTTGTCAAACGATGGTGGGGGGACAAACACAGACACACAAACACATACATATATAAATATATATATATATATATATATATA
>NC_068982.1:29337366-29339964 GCF_001194135.2 Octopus bimaculoides
TATATACATATATGAGGGGCTTCTTTCAGTTTCCGTCTACCAAATCCACTCACAAGGCTTTGGTCGGCCCGAGGCTAGAGTAGAAGACACTTGCCCAAGGGGCCACATAGTGGGACTGAACCTGGAGCCATGTGGTTGGTAAGCAAGCTACTTACCACACAACCACTCCTGTGCCTAGATAAGCATAAAATTACCTGAAGCACTTAGCATATGCTTATAAGATTGTAATTTGGTTGAACAATAATGCAGAGCTAGTAGCTAAATGTTATTAGAATAGAAATTTGATGTTAAACAGACAATCGTCATTTTTGCCACCACAAGCAAGCTCCATTCTCTGCAGTTGTTTGGTGTTTCTTTTCTGCATGTAAAAGAAAAAGAGTGTGATTGCTTGGTGATGGTTGAAGAGTTCTCACACATGTCTAAGCGTTCTTACCTGGCCACTCCTTTATTAAGTGTAGTACTACTAACATAGTATAGTGTTTTGCAGCATCATCCATCTTTGTATTGTGTTTTTTAACACTATATATCTTTAAAAGGACTTTTCCTCGGTGAGAAACTGCAGCTTCTGGTGTTTAAACAACACACAAACATTAAACATGTTGCATTCATAATGTCTTTATTATAGAGCTGCTTCTATTGCTTAATTCAAATGTTTTTGTACTTTTTATGGCTGGATGCCTTTTCTATGACAAACTATTTTATGGTACAGACTGGTTGTAATTTATTATGTTAGATAAGTGACTACTTCTACTGTAGGCTCTTTCACTGTGTCAGTTTTTATTTACAGTTGCAATTCTCCTTGATGTGTTGCCTGCTCTGCAACTTGCAGAGTCCATGTCTCTTCCATGTAGAATTTTGTCCAGTGTTACTGCTCTCTTTGATAGTTGATGGTGTATCCAATTTCCTTTGCTATGTCTCTCCATTATGCTTCACAGCCTGCTTTCACTGTGAAACCAAACTTCTAAAGCTATGGATTTTCACAGACGTAGAAGGAGAGAGAAATACATGAGATAATGTGTTTGTGTTTATGTGTGTGTGTGTGTGTGCGTGTGTGTGTGCATATATATCTCTATATGTATATGTATGTGTATATACATATGTCTGCCTGTCTGTCTGTCTGTATGTATGTATGGGGAGAATTCACAAAAAAACAACAGATGAAGACAGGTGGTGTAGAAAACATATAGATGTATTAGTATAACGCTCTGGAATTGAAAAAAGTCTTTAATGTTTCGAGCCTTCGCTTTTCTACAGAAAGGAGCACAGAAAGAAACAAGGAGAGGAAAAAAAAATGTGTGTAGTGGTTAGCGATCTATCATGTATGTATGTATGCATATATGTATATACATAGGGGTGCTGAAAAGTTCCTGACTTTAAGTAAAAGAAAATGCAGGAGGATCAGTTAATTATGATTTTATTCAACATATTCCCCTCTCTGATTCACACACTTATTGCAGTGATCCCTCAGTTGTTCTAAGCTCTATAAAAGAATTCAGAAGGTTGGGCCTCCAGCCAGGCATTTTGTGAAACCCTTAAAGCCAGGAACTTTCCAGCATCCTCTCGTATGTATGTATGTATGTATGTATGTCTGTATGTATGTATGTCTGTATGTATGTATGTATGTATGTATGTATGTATATATGTATGTATGTATGTATGTATGTATGTATGTAAGACAATCCATCTAAGCAAGAGTATGCAGTAAAACCACTGGGAGTGAGAGACCCCTAGCTGTTATTACAGTACCCTTTTAGGAGGTGGGACACTCTGGTGTAATACATGTGGTTTCACCTGATTACTTATCCCCTTGCTTTGACTTGTGATAAGGTGCTAATCACAGAAACTCACAGGTTGGTACCTGTGTTGCACAAACGTTTATCACTATAATCCGATGATGTACAGATGTCTCTTAATGGTGATTTCATTTGTTATTCTAACCACTAAAGTCCCATGGCGATGGAAGAGTGACAACATGTGCTGACCTAACCGGTTGGAAGTTAACTATGGTTAGCTACAACTTTTGTCTGTCACCAATGCTTCAGGCCATGCAGCTCTGCAATGGGACTGAATAGAAGTCGGAGAGGTCATGAGTGGAAAGTCAGAAATACCATTTTCAATGAAGACCACAAGGAGACAGCAATCATCTGTGAACATGGTGAAATCATCATATCTATCTATCTATCTATCTATCTATCTATCTATCTATCTATCTATCTATCAATCTGTCTGTCTGTCTGTCTGTCTGTCTGTCCATCTGTCTGCCCGTCCGTCCGTCCGTCTGCCCGTCCATCCATCAATCTGCCCGTCCGTCCATCTACCCGTCCGTCTGTCCGTCTGTCTGTCTGTGCATAAATGTACAGAGAGAGAGAGAGAGAGAGAGAGAGAGAGAGAAAGAGAGAGATAGAGAAATGTGTATAGAATGATTTATGTATATGTTTGTGTGTGTGTGTGTGTGTGTGTGTTTGTGTGTGTGTGTGTGCGTGCGCACACATGTGTGTGCTTGTGCATGCATGCATACATGCACGAGTTGTGTGTTTGTATATATATACACTCACACACAGATACTGGGTAACAGAAATGGATGGAGAGAGATATAGA
>NC_068982.1:29340480-29341004 GCF_001194135.2 Octopus bimaculoides
ATATATATATATATATATACATATATATGTATGTATGTGTGTTTGTGTGTCTGTGTTTGTTCCCCCAACATCGCTTGACTACCTATACTGGTGTGTTTTCGCCCCCATAACTTAGTGGTTCGGCAAAAAGAGGCCGATAGAATAAGTACTAGGCTTACAAAGAATAAGTCCTGGGGTCGATTTGCTCGACTAAAGGTGGTGCTCCAGCATGGCCCGCAGTCAAATGACTGAAACAAGTAAAAGAGTAAAAGAGTATAATGGTTTTCTCCACTATATTTGATATCATGGAGATAAATTTGGTTTAGAGGCATCAAACTACCCAGGAAGGTGCAGGTTAGAACACAAAAGGTACCACAAATTATGCTAGTTGAGGATTATCTAGGAATCATAACCTGAAACTAGTCAGGCCATCTTAGAATGTCAGAAGTTAAGGACCAAATCTTTTGCATAAGCAGGTATTCTTCTCTGAAGAACTTCTGCCATTTTATATATATATATATATATATATATATATATATATATAT
>NC_068982.1:29342053-29342748 GCF_001194135.2 Octopus bimaculoides
TATATATATATATATATATATATATATATATATTTATATATACATAGACATGCAAGTATACATGTACATATAAATATGTATAAATATATGGATATATGTATATGTGCATATATACATATATAGATATAGATATATATATACATACACTCATATATATATATGCATATGTATGTATGTAAATAATTTGATTCCTGTCCATTTGCCCAAATATAAGCTGTTGCACTGCATTCCCATCTCAGCATTTAGGACCTTCTTATCCTTTTCATAATCAAATGGAATGAAGTCACCTTGCTTATATCTTTAATGTGCAGTTGCATGCTATCAATGTAATTTGACAGGCTGTCTATGGACATCCTACCAGGTTTGTCGGTGTGAAAGCATATGATTTCATAATCTTTAAACTGTTTTGTTAGTGTGCATGTTTGTGTGTGTATGTGTGTGTGTGTGTGTGTATGTGTGTGTGTGTGTGTTTGTGTGTGTGCGTCTGTGTGTCATTTATGTATGTATGTATATACATATGCACTCTTTTAGGCTACAAATGTATACAGGTGTGTATGTATGTATGTATGTATGCATGCAAGCATGTATTTATTATGTATGTGTACATATATATATATATATGTATGTGTTGTGTGCAAATATTGTGTAAGTGTCTGTGTATATATATATATATATATATATATATATATATATAT
>NC_068982.1:29343069-29344314 GCF_001194135.2 Octopus bimaculoides
CACCAATTGGTTGCTATTTTCTTTATATATATTTCATAATTTGCTTCTCTTTTGTATACACATACATACATACATACATACATGCATGTATGTATGCATGTATGTATGTACATGTGTATGTATGTATAAATATGTGTATATATATATATATATATATATATATATATATATAAATATATGTATAGATATATGTATATATATATACATGCATATATGCACATATGCATGCAGGTGCATTAATATACATGTATGTGTGTATATATATATATATTTAAAATGCATATAGATATATGTATATATATATAAATGTGTGTGTGTGTGTGTATACATATGCATACACACAAGCACACACGCTCAAATGTACATATATATTTACACACACACACACACACACACACACACATGTATGCATACACATATATATATATGTATGTATATTTACATATTTACACACACACATGCAACTACATACTTATATCATATATAAACACAGTAACATAGTCTTCCTTTTTCTGCCTATTTTCTCCCTTACTACTTACAACTCCTTTCTCTCTTCTCTATATAATATCCTACCCTGCTTCGCTCAATCACTGTCATGTATTCCAGTCACATTCTATTATTCTCTATTTCACTCCATGTTGTGCTTAACATCCTGTATGTCAGAAATGATTTGCAATCATGCACAATATTTAAGCTTAAAGGAGGCAATTGATATTACAGCTATTTTGGTGCATATATTCTCTGCTGGAGCAGGGGACTCAACTCCTGTTGGAGTCATATGAATACCATAGGGATAGATATACAGTGTGTCTCGGGCATATCATTGTTAGCAGAGCTCATCCTACTGGCATGAACACAACCATTGCATGAATGCAATTTTTTCAAGGGAAATATAGCTAGAAGACACACAGACAGACCGATAGATAGATAGATACATTTCTTTTATTAGCTACACAGGGCTCAACGAAGATGGGACAATTACAATGTAGAGCTTTTCTTTTTGGGAGGGGGAAGGAAGGGGAAAAAAAAAGGGGTGGTGTCGATCAAAAGGGATCGTAGGAAGGGAAAGAGGGGGAGTTCGATCAAAAGGGATCGAAAAAAAAAAAAAGAAAGAAAGGCCGATCAATAGGGATCGTGTATCACAGATAGATAGATAGATAAATAGATAGATAGATAGACTGATAAATAGACATATACTCTTTTACTTGTTTCAGTCATTTGACTGTGGCCATGCTGGAGCACTGC
>NC_068982.1:29345246-29348474 GCF_001194135.2 Octopus bimaculoides
TCTATCTATCTATCTATCTATCTATCTATCTATCTATCTATATATATATATATATATATATATATATATATATATAGAGAGAGAGAGAGAGAGAGAGAGGGGGGAAGAATTTATTCTAATATTTGATTGGTACTATAATTTATTGGTTTCAAATTTTGGTACAAGGCCAGCAATTTGAGGGGAGGGGTAAGTTGATTACATCAGCCCCAGTGCTCAACTGGCATTTGTTTTATTGACCCTGACAGGATGAAAGGCAAGGTTGACCTCAGTGTAATTTGAACTCATAGAGCCAGAATGACTGCAAAGCATTCTAGTTAAAACTCTAATGAATTTGCTAGCTCAAGCCTGCATATATTTAACATGTTCTCTGAATTCAGTGTTTTTACTGATGAATTTATTTTCTTGTAGGTGACCAACCTGGCATGTATTGGATGAGTCAAGAGGAACCAATGAACCAGATGACTGCACCAAGTTCCAATGCCTGTTTTGACAAGTTTTTCTATGGCTGGATGCTTTTCCAAATACCAATCACTTTACAAAGTGTATTGGGTGCCTTTTACATGTCACCCGCACTGAATAGCTCAACAAATAACTTCCAAGATTGTTCCGAGATTGTTCAACTGAATGTAGGTGAAGTATTCAGGTTGATGGCTTAATGTAACGTATTAAGAAGTTAATGTATGATAGAGTAACAGGTGTCTCGCTGAAGAAAAATAGCTGGAAAGAGAGAGTAAAAAGAGATGGCGAGGGTGTGGCATTGATGTATAAGATGAATATATGAGAGAGAAAAGAGACAGAGAATTAAAAAGAGAAGGTGTATGGTAAGTTTGTGAGAGAGTGTAAGGAGAGTGACAGATGGTTATAGATAGGGATAGAGGTAGACACAGTGAACAGGAAACATGAGTAAGGGGATCAGAGGGGAATCAGAGAAGGTGATAAGTGACAGTAATAGGGAGATGATGTGAAATGTAAAGGGATAATGGGTGTCATTAACAGTATCTGAGTGAATAGTGTCATAGTTAGAAATGTGATGGAGGGATAGATGTTAGAAGATGAGTTGTGGTGAAAGGCTTCACAGAACTTTATCATATGCATCATCGTCTGCTCAAGCTTGTTCAGACATTTTGAACCCATGCATGCCATTTATTTTGGTTCAATATTAGATGAGGGAGGTCTTCAGGAAGGCATTTATTGTCCCTGGAAAAATGATTTATGTATGTTGTGTTTGGGCAACCTGCTCTAGTACAGTCATGCTTTAGTATCCATAGCAGTAGGTCCATAGAGTGCAAGCATATTTCCCTTATACTGGTCAAAATCATGCCTTCTTGGCAGGGTGCAGAACCCATGAGCCACTCTGCCAAGGTCACAGTGAAATCCTGAAGCCCAAAAAGGGTTGGAAATTCCACCATCATTGGAAAGCAAGATGGTAGTAGGGAATGAAATGCAAGATATAAAAATACTTTGTCTTTAGGATTTCTTCGCACTTCACAGAACAAATTACATTTTTATGAATCTTAGGATGGGAAACCCATCAGTGTTACTGGCACTGCAATCATCTATAAGACCTACGACCATAGATGAGCAATTAGGAATTGAAAGACATTCCATAACTTGCATTAATTTTAGGAACTATTATATTTATGTATGCATATATTTATACACAAGCATGACCACACACACACACACACACACACACACACACATACACATGCACGCATGCACACACACACACACATGCATGCATGTACACACACACACACACACACACACACACACACACACGATAAGAATTATTATCAGCAACCAGTTTCTATCTGGAGCCACTAAGGCAAAACATTCCAGTATTTAGTGTTTAATTCAAGAAATCACAGGTCATAGACAAATGTATGTTTTAGTGTCACAAATCAACAATGTGTGGAATGTTATAACAAGAGTGCAATAAAACAGGTTCCACAGTCTCAATGAGCCATTTACTAGCAATTCCAAAAGCTGATAAACTTTGAATCCAAGGATAAAAGCATCACCCAAACAACAAAACAAAAATGACAGCCCAAAAACAAAAAGAAAGCAAAACGAAAATTTTGTAGAGTATGTACCATTGAATAAAATGATCTAGCATGGCCTTAGCCATAGTTTCTAAAACAAAACAAAAAAAGAATCAACTGAAGGACTGTAAAAGTAGTAATGTCCTGAGCAGTGCCATCTTAAGGTATGCACACTCAATCCATAAAGCTTGAGAGCTTTATGGATTGAGGTATTGCCCGTTTATAAATATATACAATAGACCTCAAGGTATTAGTTTGCCTAGGCGCCTATAATGCTGTTGTGATGACCCTACTTCTGAGATGTAGTTTACAAGCCAATTCTTAGAGTTGCTATTTCCAGAGATATTGGCATTTTGCTATAGATAAGATATTGTTAGATTGTTTCTGTCATAGCTTACACAATACCCAAATATTCCAGGCCCCATTCTGACATTTTTCTTTTCTTTTAGGGAGATTTAGTTGCTACATTGAAGAGATCGAATAATTTTGCTGTTAGATGGTAGCACAGATGTTTTGCTGTTTTTGGCTGGCTACTGTGATATCGATTGCATTATGAAACCATGAGATTTCATTGAAGTTATTGTACCCATAAATGTTTCGCATAGATTGCCTTAAGAAATACACAGAACAATTTCCTCTTTTCTTTCTTCGTTCTCGTGATTCTTAAGTTAATTTATTAGTTTATTTGAATAAATTAGAATTTATTACTTTGCCATCTAATGTATAAAATTACAATATCTAAGAATCTGCATAAAGTAGCTGACAAATCTTAAACCACAGGGATGTAATATGTGTCTAGATATATGAACATTTATTTCTTTCCTTTCTGTGTTTCTTTACATCTAAATATATTTGCACACATGTAGACTTTCAGTCTCATAAATCACTTTTTATCAATTGGTTTCAACCTGGAGTTAAGAGTGTGTATCAATGTTGTATCAATGTTCCAAATTATTTCAATAAATATTTTGGTTAAGAATATGATATATAGTGAGGCTAAATATCTCTTAGGTGCAGGCATAGCCGTGTGGCAAGAAGTTTGCTTCCTGACTACATGGTACTGGGTTCTGTCCCACTGCATGTCAACTTGGACAAGTGTCTTCTATTATAGCTGTGGGTCAACCAAAGCAAAGCCTTGCAAGAGTATTTGGATGATAGAAACTGAAGTACATCATATATATGT
>NC_068982.1:29348484-29354218 GCF_001194135.2 Octopus bimaculoides
TATATATATGTGTATATGTATATATATGTATATATCTATGTATATGTGTCTTTATGTCTGTGTTTGCCACCCCCAACCACCACTTCACAATCAATGCTAGTGTGTATATACCCCTGTAACTTAGCATTTGGTAAAAGAAACTGATAAAATAAGTACCAGGCTTAAAAGATAAAGTACTGAAACAAGTAAAAGACAAAAGATAAAAAAAAAACAAGAGAACAGAACAACAAAGAGCAACTTACCTATTTAGAAATATAGAATTGACATCCTCGTGTGTGATGGGGGGTTTCTTAGAGCTGGCAGCCATCCTAAAAGGTCGAAGAAAACATGTAACAAGAGTGGATAGCTGCCTATTATATTCCTCTTCACTTTCAACCATATTGAACACAATGCTGTTACGTTTCCTCATGCTTTCAGCATGAGGAGAACGGATGTAGAGCTCCACAATTTGTTTCCAACGCCGTCGACAGAGCCAACCACGAAAAAAACTTTGAACCTGAAATATAAATGAAAATGTAGTCAAGATAATAATGCTTCATCACCAGTGTTTTACTTTTAAATTTGTATGTCGGCATGGGTTTGAGAATAACTTATTGAGGCAGAATTTTATGGCAAACACCCTTTCTGTTATTGACTCATTTAGCACCTTTCTTACAACATACAGGGATACTGTGGGCATTTTAAAACCCACAATATACATAGTAACACAAAGAGTAATTACTAACAAAAAAACTAATACCTACCTTAACCCTTTAGAATTTAATCTGGCCATATCTGGCCCAAATATTCTGCCATGGAGGCACATGAATTAGTGGTTACGGTACTGAACTCATGACTGTAAGATTGTGGTTTCGATTCCTGGACTGGGCGACATGTGTTCTTGAGCAAAACACATCACTTCACATTGCTCCAATCCACTCAGCTGGCAAAAATGAGTAATGCTGTGATGGATCAGGGTCTCATCCAGAAGGGGAATATATACACCATGGAAACTGGTCCTTATGAGGTGGCATAACTCAAGAAGGTAACTTTACCTTTTTTTTTTTTTTTACAAAATATGTTAAAACTGACCAGGTCCAAACTCACACTTACTCTACAATGTTATAAAAGTATGCAAACACCATTGAAATCTTGGTGCTACAGGATAATATATGATTAATTCAAAACAATGTGAATAAAAAAAGCATTACATTTGACAAAGAAGTCTGACTATTAAAGGGTTAATCTTTCAGTGACCAGAAACCCATATAAATGATTTCTCATCAATCAGTAATTCATGATCATGATCATCATCATCTTTTAACGTCCGCTTTCCATGCTGGCATGGGTTGGACGATTTGACTGAGGACTGGCAAGCCAGAAGGCTGCACTAGGTTCCAATCTGATCTGGCAGAGTTTCTACAGCTGGATGCCCTTCCTAACACCAACCACTCTGAGAGTGTAGTGGATGCTTTTACGCACCAAGCTGGAAGAATTGATTCTCGTTTTTATTTATCTTTTTTTTGGTTTCATATTTTGGCACCAGGCCTGCAATTTCAGGAGAGAGAGAGAGAGAGAGAGAGAGAGAGAGAGAGAAGATAAGTCGATTAGACTGACCCCAGTGTTCAGCTGGTACTCATTTTATTGACCCAAAAAGGATGAAAGACAAAGTTGACCCCAGTGGCATTTGAACTCAGAGCATAAAGACAGACAAAATGTCCCTAGGCATTTTGGCCAGTGTGCTAACAATCTTGCCAGCATGCTGCCTTGTCATGGGGAAATATTACCTTGCTTGGAAACAGGTGCAGGTTGGTGAGGGGAAGGGTGTCCAACCATAGAAAATCTGTTTCGATGAATTCCATCTGACCCATGCAAGCATGGAAAAGTAGGTATTAAAACAATGATAATGATGTTGATAATGATGATGGTGTCATGCTCATGATGATGGTGGTGGTGGTGGTGGTGATGACTATGCACAAATCCTGTAATGCAGTTGCTTAAATTGTTGAAATAACTGTACATTACAATAATGATGTTAGTCAGTTCCAGGTAAACCTTAACTAAAGCAAGGGATATCATCTGATGATTACGTTAATTAAGCAAGGGGTATCTGATGATTGCATTATCTGATGTGACATGTCTTGTTTAAAACACATAGAATAAGATTTGAGAGAGATTTGGCAGCTATTTTTGGCAGGTAGAGCAATCTTGTAGCAGTTTTCTTATTGGCTCATAACACATTATAATTGTTTTTATAGGGCCATTAGATTTGTTTGTAGTATTTTGGAACATATTCTGAAATAAATGTGTAATGGCAATTCTTGCCAAGCACTTGCATAATCACTAATAGAAGGCTATAAATAGGAGCTGATTATTTTCATCGCAACATTACAGAATGTTGTTGTTGAAATTTTCAACCAGATTAAATGTACAACAAAATAGCTTCATGCATATGTCTTATTGTGATAATTAAAAGAAATTTTTGAGGTATATTTTGACATTTTCATTTCAGATAAACTTAGATAAATTTACTTTTTTTTTTTTTTATCCTCAAAACATTATCTGTACAGAGAAGTATAGAGTTAGTAAGAAAATAAAATAAAACAAAATAAAATTCTATAGAAGGTTTTAAACAAATGCATGTCAATAAAAAAAAAGAAGAGGGAAAACAAACAAAAAGATCAAAAGCAAAAGGAAAAGAAAAACAAAAAGAAAGTTACAAATCTATGAGTGAAAAATATCAGTGTTGAATATAGCGGTTTATTTGTCATATTACATCGAAATGAATATTCTCATAAATCTCTTCTGAGACTGTCAGATTGAATATCTTAACACAATCTGAAAAATAAAAGTGCCAAATAAACTAATCTGGTAAAAACATATCACGATTCATCAAACATGTACAAGTTATAAATGGACTTGTTTTTGAAAGCATCTTGAATAAAATATATTTTCATTCCTCCTTTTCATTTCATATTCCTAGTTTGTTGTTAAAACAAGCTATAAGGATGTTTTCATGTCTTGTTCGAAAAGCAAAGGGTCAGCTGTTATCGAGCAGTTCTGTGGCTCAGAAGTAAGAAAAGACTGGGAATATTAGATATAATAATAATAATCTTGCCTTAGACTCTCAATTGAACACGTTGTTGCTAGAGCATTTTTTTATTGAATCATGAAGAGAAAATTCATGCTCAGAATTGTTAGCTACAGCTTATTTAATCAATTACACATGCTGAATCTACATTCTACTACAGGGACTTTTAAATTTAATATATTAGGATATTGCTGCAAGGTAAGAATAATAAATATTTATTTAATGGAAAATTGGCAATTATATTAACAAGCCACCTCACTTTAGAGATAATATGAGGTTCCTTTAGCATGTGACTAGTTGTTTTTAAGTAGCTTCAGTCATCTCCATTCAAGCAGAAACATGGCATGGAGGTATTCCAGAGGTTTGTCACTACATACATAATAGGTCTTAATTTCTGCTGAGGTCACACAGCACACTTCTTTTAATAAGATTTGATTAGGATGATGTTTGGGATAGTAGAATCCAATGATTTTGAGATTGCTAAAACAAAAGATGCTGGTGGGAATTTATCTATGAAACAATACTGCATGCTTTAATAATATAACATTATGTTAAGGCAGCGAGATTGGCAGAAATGTTAGCATGCTGGGCGAAATCCTTAACAGTATTTCGTCTGTCTTTACATTCTGAGTTCAAATTCTGCCAAGGTTGACTTTGCCTTTCATCCTTTCAGGGTCAATAAATTAAGTACCAGTTGCATACTGGAGTCAATCTAATCGACTGGATCCCTCCCACAAAATTTCAGGCCTTATGCCAGGAGTAGAAAAGAATATAACATTATGTTTAAAAATAATGTGTACACCAGTGTAGAAAATTAATAACCACAGTGATATTTATAAACTGAGCAAAGAATATACACATGGTGACCCCTTGCAAACAGTTTGTACAAGGGAGATAATCACTTTTTAAAATAATTTTTGGTGGGATTGGAAGTCTGAATCAGAAATTAAGAAATAAGGAAGAAGAAGCATAGAATATACATATTTCAAATGTTTTGTTGTTTACTTATAAGGAAATTCTTAAAATTTCTAGAATATTTATGTTACAGGGCATGAATATTTATAAACAGGGTATGAATCAGGATCATATCTGTTATGTATCAAGCTAATGCTATCTAGCACCTTCGGATGATCTCTACTCAACCGCTACACAACTGCTACTCAACTGCTACTCAACAGCTACTCGACTGCTACTCGACTACTACTCAACACTCCTACCACAGCCAGACTACTTCTATTTATATGTCTTGGGAGATCCTACTTCTTCGCCTGGGGGCATCGACACAACAATATCTAAAGATGATTTTTTGAGAGAGGTGGTATCTTTTTACTTGCAGGGTCTGGAAGAAGGAGCAGCATCCCTGGCTTCAACAGGCCACCTGAGACTGATTACATTGCTGTTACGGATATTATACTTAATGTTGGAAGTTGATACCTTCAAGAAAGGCATGATCATGGTGGAGATCTAGTAGATCAATAGTCTGTGAGAGAAGAACTGGATGTAGTTATCTGTGCTGGCCCTATGGGACTGGGCACAACATGGGTAATATGAATAGGGGTGATAAATAAACCAAACAATATTTGATGAGAGTGGTTTGAAACTAGTCAGCTCCAAGGAAGTGAGTAATAAATTAACTTATTTGAATATTAAGTCTGTTTTTCAAGTTATTTACTCATCCCCAATGTGTTGTAAATAAAACATTTCAGTTGCTATAATCCCTATTCACCTTCAGGTGATATTCCCACTCTAAACCGAGGATTGTACTTGGAGCTTTTGTTTTATCAACTGGCTAAATTGATTGGTGATTATACTCATCAAAACACAAATGAGGAAATGGGAAAATAAGTCAGCTCTGTGAAACTCATTACAGAGAAAATAATAAGAAAATGTAGTTATTTAACTGTTGTTTCATAATTCTTGTGGCAGTGTAGAGTAAACTGGAATAAGATGAAATGAAGTGGCCTTGTTCAGGGACACAACATGACATGTGGTCCAGGAATTGAACCTATGGCCTCATGATCATGAGCCTAATACTCTAACCATTACACCTTATGGTTTCATAAGAAGTGGAGGGTTATATCTGATTAAGGCTATGTAGGCCCCTAAAATACTTTCACTAAAGCATGATACATGGTACCAAGACATCCTTGCTTTTGAATGATGGTTATGCTTTTCTTCTTGTGTTTTTATTATGTGGTTGCGTGATGAACATCTAGAATGATCTGCTGAAATCCAGTCTGCAGCACAGTCTTCATGACACATTCAGAAGTTTTATGGTGATGCTGGGTGAATGCTAACAAGATGAAGATAGCATGTAGTAATGACTGAATTTATTACAGGACATTGATAATCTAGTAACACATTACAAGTATAGACATGCAACTGATATTATAACTACATAAATGTGTGTTTCTTCATTGTGTGGATATCATTACTTTCATTTTAATGGCGAAAATAATGAGCTGTTGTTTTTGTTTAGCCACAGGTCAGTCCTCATCCTTTAGGCCTATGGTTAAATATGTTCCAGCCATGAAGATCCCATCTTTTGCTCAAGAGTCTTCTACTATAGCCCCAGGCTGAGTAAAATCTTGTGAGAGGATTTGGTTGACAGAAACTACCTGTCTGTTAAATATGTGTGTGTGTGTGTGTGTGTGTGTGTGTGTG
>NC_068982.1:29354581-29355841 GCF_001194135.2 Octopus bimaculoides
ATGTATATATATATATATAGAGAGAGAGAGAGAAACATTATTTTAGCCAAATTAACTGACCCCAGTACTTTTTATTTTTTAAGCCTGTTACCTATTCTATCAATCGCTTTTGCTGAACTGTTATGTTACAGGGACGTAAACACACCAACATTGGTTGTCAAGCAGTGTTGGGGGACAAAAACACACACACACACACACACACACGCACATATATGACAGGCTTCTTTTCAGGCTCAATCTACGAAATCCACTCACACGACTTTGGTTGACCTGAGACTATAATAGAAGACACTTGCCCAAGGTGCCACGCAGTGGGAGAGAATGAACCCACAAGGTTATTCTTAGTTGGCCTAGGGCTATGGAAGGAGACACTTCCTCAATGTGCTGTACAGTGGAACTGAACCTGAAACCACATGGTTACAATACAAGCTTCTGCATACGTTTTATATTTGATAAAATACAACCCCTTTATTCCTAAATATCAGAATCTAAACCCCTTAGCTCTTTCTTTACACAATTAATTCTCTATATGGTTTGAAGATAATTTAAAATTACTCTTTCACATCACTAGTTTTAGTAAGCAACCAAAGTATCTAAAACTAATCTGAAATATAGGATGCATTTCAATGGAATAAAACATATTTATTACATTTACAGTATTTTAAGCTTGATTGAGCTCAACAGCTAAAAGCAAATGATTGTTATGGATATCATAGGTAAGCAACTGAATAAATAACAGAATGTAAATTTGCAGTTGTATGTATTTATGTATGTGTGTGTGTGTGTGTGTGTGTGTCCTTTAAGTTCGTTTATGGGAAGTATTTTGGATACGCATTTAAAAGTTCCTATTCTATTATGCTGGCAAGAGCCTAATGATACCAAATGGTGATACTACTGAGCTGTGCTGATATAATGCAGGATAAATATAGGAGTAATAATAATAATAATAATAATAATAATAATAATAATAATAATAATCATATTATCTCTGGCTGCCCAGTCCTGGCTAAGAAGGAATATATTCACAGACACGACAGAGCTGGGACCTATATACACTGGAAGCTATGCCAACACTATGGAATAACAACAGAAAAAAGATGGTATAAACACACGCCAGAAAAGGTCACAGAAAACGAGAAAGCAACCATACTCTGGGATATGCCAATACACACAGATAGAGAAATTAAGGCAAATAGACCAGATATAGTTGTCAAAGATCATGAAGAAAAAAATGCTTTCTAATTGATGTATCAATACCAG
>NC_068982.1:29356112-29360787 GCF_001194135.2 Octopus bimaculoides
ACTGCACACATCCTACGCAAAACACTTTCAATACAATAACCATAAGAGCATCACAGCAAACCACAGCACATACCCAAGGCACACAGAGTAGCGCTCGGTAGTGAAGTGAAAGCACGTTATAAAAATAAAACTACTGAACAATAATAATAATAATAATAATAATAATAATAATAATAATAATAATAATAATAATAATAATAATCTTTGGATGGAATTTATAAATATTTTTGATGCATCGCAACGTGCATTATATATATATGAACATACCACAATGTGTCCTCTCTCTCTCACACTAACCCTTGATATTTTCCCCTTCCTCCTCTCTCTCCTTCATGCCCATCTCTTACTTGTCCATCTCTTCTTTGTCCATCTCCTCCATCTCTGTCTCCCCTACCTCAACCTTATTCCGTCTGTTATTCTTACAGTTACCACCATCTCGCAATAAATCTGCTTCTTTTCAATTTGGGGTACTTTCTTTCACTTTGCAAAGGTACAAGGTACCTCCGATAATGCTGGTGCCACAAAAAGCATTCAATACATGCTAAATGTTTGGTAATCGACCAGAGCAGAGAACAATACAGGGTTTAAAAAAAGCTCTTTAGTTTTGCTGATGGAAAGGCAACCTCTATGGTGCTTGTGCCATGAAAAAACATGCCTAATACAGTCTTTAAAGTGGTTAGTACTACGTAGGGTATCCAACCA
Organism: Octopus bimaculoides; assembly: GCF_001194135.2. Lineage (NCBI taxonomy): Eukaryota > Metazoa > Mollusca > Cephalopoda > Octopoda > Octopodidae > Octopus > Octopus bimaculoides. The sequence continues at coordinate 29,356,815 of NC_068982.1, forward strand.
TAGAAACCATATCAAAAAGGAAATGTTTGAGAAAGACATTGTCTACTGAACTGTTGAATCTTGTTGAATCATCCTACTTATGCCAGCATGGAAAGCTGATGTAAAATGATGAGGATGATGATGAAGATGATGATGATGCATCATGCCTGTTTTGTTCACTGCTCTCACAATACTTACTCACTGCTTCCTTACCTTTTACACCATTTTCTTTCATTGCCCTTTCCCCCACAGCTTCTCTCATCCTTGTTACCTCAACACCTCTTCCCATCTACCCCTCATCCTTTGACCACCCCTTCACAACCCTCACACTTCTCTTTCTTAAAAAAAAAACTCTCTCCAGATTCTTCTTCACCCTAATCTATTGTTCATGGAAGTGCATGGCTTAATGGTTAGGGTGTTGGACTCATGATCACAAGATTGAGGTTTCAATCCCTGGACTGGGTGACGCATTGTATTCTTGAGCAAAACACTTCATTTCACATTGCTCTAGTCCACTCAGTTGGCAAAAATGAGTTATCCTGCAATGGACTGGCATCTGTCCAGGTGGGGAATTTATATGCCATGGAAAACCAGGTAACCGGCTCTTATGAGACAACATGATTTGAGAAGGTAACTTTACCTTTTTAATCTATTGCTCCCCTTCTGTCCATTTCCCTTCAGACCTTCTATCCATACTCACCCTTATAATGGAGGATAGCTCTGGAATTCCCTGTCGCCCCTCAACACAAATCAACTTTTTGACTCTGTTTTCTCCTTTTCTCAGTAACCCCTATTTTACTCTTTTACTCTTTTACTTGTTTCAGTCATTTGACAGTGGCCATACTGAGCACCGCCTTTAGTCGAGAAAATCGACCCCAGGACTTATTCTTTTGTAAGCCTAGTACTTATTCTATCGGTTGCTTTTGCTGAACCGCTAAGTTACGGGGACATAAACACACCAGCATCGGTTGTCAAGCGATGTTGGGGGGGGAGGGGACAAACACAGATACACAAACACACACACATGTATATATACATATATATATCTATATGATGGGCTTCTTTCAGTTTCCATCTACCAAATCCACTCACAAGGCTTTGGTCGGCCTGAGGCTATAGTAGAAGACACTTGCCGAAGGTGCCACTCAGTGGGACTGAACCCGAAACCATGTGGTTGGTAAGCAAGCTACTTACCACACAGCCACTCCTGTGCCTTTGTTAACAATCCCTTCTTGTTCCTCTTTCCCTACCATATTTATTGCCCTCCAATGATTGACTACTCTCCTCTTCTGTTAGACTCTTCCCTACAAATCTAACACAACTACAAATCTGTTCCTGTTATCTTACCCTCCCTCACCCACCCCCTACAATCATTGCACATTCTGTCTTCTATTTCGTCTCAGTTATAGGGGGATACATTATGTCCCTAGCCTTGCAAGGCTATATTCACTAGGGCTGGTGTTATGCAATAAAACACTCACTATGCTCTGTAAAGTGGTTGGCATTAGGAAGGACATCCAATCATAAAAGCCATACCAAAGTAAACACTGGAGCATTGAAGCAGTCCTCTAAATCATCAGTTTCTGTTTGGACTGGCCAATCCATGCCAGTATGGAAGATAGATTTTAAATGATTATAATGATGATGATGATGATGATAATAATGGTGGTGGAGTGGAGGTGCAATGGCCCAGTGGTTAGGGCAGCGGACTCGCGGTCATAGGATCACGGTTTCGATTCCCAGACCGGGCGTTGTGAGTGTTTATTGAGCGAAAACACCTAAAGCTCCACGAGGCTCTGGCAGGGGATGGTGGTGAACCCTGAGGTACTCTTTCACCACAACTTTCTCTCACTCTTACTCCCTGTTTCCGTTGTGCCTGTAATTCAAAGGGTCAGCCTTGTCACACTGTGTCACGCTGAATATCCCCCGAGAACTACATTAAGGGTACACGTGTCTGTGGAGTGCTCAGCCACTTGCATGTTAATTTCACGAGCAGGCTGTTCCGTTGATCGGATCAACTGGAACCCTCGACGTCGTAAGCGACGGAGTGCCAACAGCAAATAATGGTGGTGGTGGTGGTGGTGATGTTGGTTACTGGTTACACCTGGCATTTTTTTTTTAGCTTAAGAACTTATAAACTGTTAATGACAGCTTATATAAAAGCTAAAAAATAAATGAATAAAAAAATAAAAAATAAAAAAATAAAATAAAAAGAACAAAACAAAACGAAAAACTATTTGAATTGGAAAATGTAAGTGTAATAAGATTATTATGGGAAGCTTTTTTGATTATCTTTACTGATGCATTCAGTCTCAAAGAGACGTGAAACCTCATTTAAAAGGATATATATCTCATTTATTCTTTTGCTTCAGTAAATTATCTATTCATATACTTAAGGGCATGTTACAACATCCAGTGTGTGAACCAAGTTTCACTTTATTCGCTACTTATTTTTACACACCAACTCATTTTAGACCAAAAAAAAAAGAAAAAGAAAAAAAAAGGTAAAGAAGAAATGTGCTAGCATCATTCATTCATTCTTTCATTCATTCATTCATTCATTCATAACCCAATAAGTATTTTCATACTATGAATGTAAAGCTTATATTTGTATTATCTCTTATATAGATTCAATCTTTGGTTGATTTTCTTTGCCATTACTTTATATGTTATCATATGAGTGTATCTTACAATAAATAAATAAATAAATAAATAAATAAATAAATAAAAAGAAACTTATTTAAATTTTTTTTCTGGCTAATGGTTTCACCAAAGAAAACCAGCAGACAAAATAGTATTATATATATATATATATATATAAAAAAGAAGTAAAAGCATTATTTCAACTCAGCCTGATTCTTAGACTTGCTGGCAACCAATCATTTAGGTTCAGTTTGTAGATTACCATTCTAAAGAGTTTTCCATCAATTTTTCAAGAAACAACTGATGAAAGAAACAATTCTTTTGACTTCCAAAGGGGTGAAAATCAAATTAGACATATTTAATATCTAATAGACAAAGGAAAAACAATAAGAAAAGGAAAAAAGAAGATATGTAAGCATCTGATACTCTCAATGACTTCAGTAATATTCATAACAAAGCTATGTGGAATCAGGCTGGCTGAGATATTAGACTACTGGCTCATTTGTCATGAGTTTAAAATCTACATGCTTTGTTTCTCTTATTGTGCTTCTGAGCATAATACTTTTTATTCTATATGACCTCAGTTTGCCTAGAGTAGGTAAACTGTTGTAAATAGGTATCAGGTCATAAGGAAATCTTATCTATTGTCCTTGCTAAGGCTGTTTAGCTCAGATCAACCTTCATCAAGTAGAACTATGACCGAAAGTAATTTCTGATATGGTAATTGCAAAGAAAATATCTGAAACTATGTTATGAAATATGTTCTTTCCTTTTAAAGATGGTTTGGTACACTTTCAGTGAAATTGAGTTGTTATTTTTAGCACATTAAGTGACTACATAGAAACCTCATATTTGGTGCAGGCATAGCTGTGTGAAGCTAAAAAGTTTGCTTCCCAAGCATGTGGTTTTAAGTTCAGTCCTACTGTGCAGTAAATTCAGCAGCTGTGTTTTATTATAGAATTGAACTGAATGAAGACAATTAGAGGTTAAATTAGCATCATTAAGGGATAGTAATATCCAATGAATTACTGGTTCATTACCTAATATTTGTTGTGAATAATAATATTCATAAAATAATAGGTCTAAATATAAACCATGGTTTATAAATCATTCTTAAGAAAATTAAGAAAATGGAGATATAGCATTTAATAAAAATTTGTTATCTGCGAAAAATCTAACATATTCACTTACAGCTGTTTCAATTAAGCCTAAAAATTAAAATAGCAATTATCAAATCATTATATTAGGCATGATTCGAAAACACAATAACTAATAATGTAACACACACACACACACATACACACACACACACACACACACACACACACACACACACACACACACACACACA
>NC_068982.1:29361087-29363587 GCF_001194135.2 Octopus bimaculoides
ATATATATATATATATATCTATATATATATTCACACACACATACACACACACACACACACACATAAAGGTTACTTTCAGTCTGGTTAGTAAAGCAAATAGTGGTAAGAAATCTAGAAAAACAACAAGGCCATGAGAGAGTGTTATGGAGATATTGAAAGCATCAAGTCACATAACTATGTATATTCTTAAGTCAACAGGTTGCTGCTGCTAGACCCAGGCTACCACTGATCAAGCAGACTTATGATTAAAAGCATTCCAGTCCCCTCTTACCTTTTTTGTATATCAAGGCCTATATTACTGAGTGTATTCTTTTATTTTTAAAGAAGGTGAGATGTAATTTAAAGGTTATTTTTTTGCTATTTTTAGCAGTTTGCATCACCATGTAAAATCCCAGTCTTGACGACTTGAATTTATCAGTTATTTCAGAAGGATCTATCAATAGAAATATCATTGCAAAATAGCAGAAGGGCAAAGGAAATGCATTACAAAAGGGAAATGATATAAGCATGTTAAACTGAATAATCATCTCTTAAAAGTAATTGAGAGAGTTTTGGCAAAATATTTGACATTTATGGAGAAAGTAATGCGGCAATGAATCTTTCAAAGTATACCTTCTTGATTTTCCTAATTTCCTCATTTTCCTCGGCCAATCGGTGATTTGACAACTTTCTTTCAGCCTTGTATTTTAGGAGCTGCAAAGATACAATGACATATAATATCAATAATGATAAACCAGAAAGTTTAATGTGTTGCTAAAAGATTACAAATTACCATATGTTTCAGCATACAAATCAAATTTTTCAGATAAAAAGGGGTAGGTCAACTTATACAGCAAGACAACTTTGAAGGATCAAAAATTCCATGTGAAATGCAGCAGGATATGGAAAGATAGTGATGGTACATTTATGCTTATGCTACATTTACCCTATCTACTCTGTCAACTTGTATGCCAGAAAATACAGTAAAAATTCAGTTAAATACAAACAATCAAACCTTGACATTATTTAAGCAGGCTTGATATAAAGCAGTCTAATTGCTCTGTGTAATACAATGAAGTTAAATTCTAAATATGTCTTCATGATATGAAATGATTAACACATGATATAAAATAACATCATAGGAGAAAATGGTTTGTAGTGGAATCGTTGTACAAAAGTGGCTCAAACATTGATATTTAGTATCTAATTAAAGCTCAATGTTCTATTATGTTTTCTGACAGTTTGTTTTTTGAAAATAATGCATCAAATAATAGGAGAAAAAAAGAAAAAAAAGCAGAAAAATCTGAAATGTAAGAGGAGACTCATCTAATTTAGTTCTTATCAATCATAAAATACTAAAATCCAACTGAATCATGTAAATTGTTTTGTTACATTGTAGCAGACTTATACAACTATATGGTTTCTAATTCAATTTAGTTCTTATCAATCATAAAATACCAAAATCCAACTAAGAATGAAAATCAATTTGTTACTTTAACATTCTTACAAGTATAGTAGAGATTCTAAGAGATTCTAATCATATTCTCATAATCAGTAGCACATTAACAATATAAGACTTCAAATATTCTTCAGAATAAAGAAAGAAAAAAAATCTTATCAATTGCTTACCTTTCTACAAAAGACACATTTTCTTATTCTTATTTATTTATTTATTTATTTATCGTATCTAAGAAGTTTCCTTCTCATGTTTATAATGTACTCTATTTTTTAAATTGTTAATTGCATTCAGCTTAGTCTAAAAATTTATTTTAAAAAAATATATCAAATAAAACAATTACAAGTTGCCAATACATTGAGTGAAATAATTTTCTAAACCAGTTCTTTGTTTTCTATAACCATTGAGAACATTTCCCCCAAAACCCACTTTATTGTCCTCATTAAGTTCCTAGCAACATTTGCACTAATTCTACATCAAACGTATGCATAGTCCTTTTCACCTGGAATTTGCATTGCAACCAGTAAAAACAAACAGATAGAATTACTAATGTGCTAATTTCTCATAACATTTGCCATAAAAATTTGAACTGAATTGTGCAAAGAAAGACCATCCTAACTGTCCCTTAAACTTTTTTCCCCCTTACTACCTGACAGATTCTCTTGTGATTGTTAGTGGTAAAATATTCAATAGGTAGTAAAAGAAAATAATACATATGTGGTCATTTTTTAAGAAAAATACTAAAATCTAAAACTCAGAATATTCATAAAACAATGTCAAAGCAATACCACACAAAACTTTACAAACAACAAAAACTATATTATATGAATAACTTCTTTGGGATTGATGTGTTTGTCTTATTTCTTTACAATACATCAAACTGTGACCTGATATTTGTCACTGATGTTCTTAAAGGAATTTCTATATTCATAACAGCTGAGTACTATTTCTTACCATTAAAGCTGAAAATTAAGATTCACATAAACAGTTAGAAGCAAATACTATAAGAATTGTTGAGCTGTATTATCAAATGTCAGTGATTTAGTCCAACTAGATTACAAATTG
>NC_068982.1:29368906-29372427 GCF_001194135.2 Octopus bimaculoides
TATATGTATGTATGTATGTATGTATGTATATAAGCACCATAAATAGGGTAAGTGATCAGAAATTGGACAATAACCAGCTTACTGACTTTGATAATCTCTTCTTAGAATCTGGTCATTCAATTACTGCAGTGTAAGCAGGAAGATCTTCTGAGCTCCATAAATCTTGTTATTTGTCAAAATTACTGTCTTTCACTGAAAATGACTATCCTTGTTTTATTTCTTCTATTCAAATTATGTAAGTACTTGTCAATTCAAGTCTACGATGTAGTTTAATATTCACTCAAACCTTCAGCTTCATTACAATTCTATAACATAACTATTTTATGGGAAGCTGTCTTTCCCCTGTAATACATAACTAACATGGATGACTGTCTCTTTATGTATGTCACTAATACTGTTCACAAAGACATTAAACATCACATTTCTTCTTCCGATAATAAAAGAAAAAAGAGAAACAAAATAAAACAAAACAAAGTGGAAAAAAACCCAAAAGAAATGAATTACTCTCAATGGAGACTACTAGGGAACAAACAAAAAAAAATATGAAGATATTTGGCGTTTGATTTTGGTTTAGTATATTTTTGCTTTCTGTTTTTTTTTTTATAATCTTGACATGATATTGAACCTACAATCACTTTGACTAGTAATGATGTAAATAATGAATCAAATGAAATTTCAATAATGACACATTTGTTTGATCTGCTTTGCAAATTTCTTCTCATTTCTATTCATTTCTTATATATTATTATTATTATTATTATTAATTATTTTTGTTCTTCCTTGCAGTCATTGTCTTTTCCTCCTGTATTTTGTAACCAATCAATTTATCTATGATATATGTGTGTGTGTGTGTGTGTGTGTGCATGTGTATGCTATATGAGTGTGTGTATATTCACACACACACATATATATATCTACACATATATACACATATGCATATGCACTCTCTCTCACACACACATATACGCACATACATAAACATGCACACATACATATACTCACACACACACACACACACACACACACACACACACACACACACACCCACACACAATGCACAGGCTGGCTGAATAGTCAAGAAGTGTGTTTCACAACCACAGGATTCCAGGTTCAATTTTGTGCAAATGTTATTTCCAGTGGTTTCAGATTTATCATTACTTTGCAAGTGAAATAGAACAGATGGAAACTGTACAGAAACCTGTTTGATTGACTGCACTTGTAATTCAAAAGATACAGCCTTGTCTCACCCACACATTGTGTCACACCAATTCTGCTAGGGAGTTGCTTTAAAGGTACATTTGTTTATAGAATACTCAACCACTTACAAGTGAATTCAATGAGCAGGTAATTCTATCAATCCTAATCACTGAAAATGAGAGAGAATCAGCCATATATAATGTCATCGTCATCATCATCATCATCGTCGTCATTGTCATTGTCATCAGCATCATTATTATTATTATTATTATTATTATTATTATTATTATTATTATTATTATTATTATCATTATTATTATTACAAAGAATAAGCTCTGGGGTCGATTTGCTCGACTATAAAGGCGGTGCTCCAGCATGGCTGCAGTCAAATGACTGAAACAAGTAAAAGAGTAAAGCGTAACTCCAAAAATTTTCTGCATTTTTATCTGTTGAATCTCCAGATCCCAATTATGAAGATTAAACAAACTACAGAAAATATTATTCTCTCACTGTTTTCAGCTTTACTGAATATTTTATTGGATATTGTATATTGCATGCTTCTCAATAGTGAGCATTTAGTAACTACTGCTCAGTGTACTTTAGCGCATTAATAATATTACACACACATGAACCTATAAATATATGTATGTTTGTGTGTAAGTATGCATGCATACATGTGTGTGTGTGTATGTATATATATGTGTGTATGTATATATATATATATATATATATATATACTTTTTCTCTCTCTCCATTTCTATCTCTCTTTCTCCATTTTTTTTCCTTTCATCCCTTTCTGTCAAAGAGTGTTGGCTCGAAACATCAAAGACTTTTCCATTTTTCCCAAGTGTCAAACTAATACACCTGCTTGTTGTTCTCTCACCTGCCTCTATCTTTGGTTTTCTGTACATTTGAACCATATAAACACATATCTTTATTAAATTTTTACAAGAGAGGTAACAGTGACTTCAAACTTTTGACCAGCTAGCCCTTTATCTGATGTATATATACATATTTATATATAAGCATGCATGTCTATATATGTGTGTGTGAGAGGGCACTATTTTCAGATGCTCCTGGTAGATATTCCAAGAAACAGTAAATGGAGATTGTTAGAGAACGTAAATGATGCTGAATAGTGAAAGAAATTTAAATAAAAAATAAACAAATCAATAAATATAAATTTGAATAATGCGATAAAAAAGACGAAGAAGCAATAAAAAGACTATTAGATTAAGCAAAAGAAAAAAAAAAACAGAATAAATTTATTTCTGTTTGTAAACTTTTACTTCTCTTAGACTCTGAATATATCTTGTTTGAGAAAACATGAGATGTGGTACAAGGAGAAAATGAAAGAAAAGAAAAGTTATAATGATGTTGATTAGAATGATGGTGATACCCTCAGCATTATTTTTATAAGAGCAAGAAACAGTATTTCCATATTATTTCCTTAATAATGTTTAAACAATAACAATAAAAAAGAAAAAAATATTGAAGGGAAAAAATTAATGCCATATATTATTTACTTTGCACATCATCCACTGTAACTGTCAAAACCAGCTGATTGTAAATTAACAATCTAGATCCAAATAGAATCTTAACTCATTATGACATTTCCCTTGTCACTTTGTCATCATCTGTTCTCTATGGCAATGGACACCCATCATCATACTTTACCGTCAACGACAATAAACAAACCCTTCCCCTCATCATACTTCACCATCAATGACAATAAACAAACCTTCTCCTCATTGTACTTCACCATCAATGACAATAAACAAGCCCTTCCTCTCCTTTACTCACTTCATGCTAAATGAGACATTTATGACACTGTCCTAATCCTGTAATTGATTGTTGTTGCAGTTGCCTTTTTTCTTTCATTTCTTCATTATTGTTAGAATTTTAATGACTATTAGAAAAGAAAAAAACATTCCTTGTCATTGCTATTTTATATTACGAAATTCATCACTGCAGCTGCAGCTGTTAGCCATAGCTGTGGCTGTAGTTGTAATTCTTGTAGTTATCATTACCAGAAGTGGTAGCGAGTGTCAATAACTTCTGCTTATATTCATTGTATTCACAGCTTTCATTTCTATCGTTATTTCATCATATATATATACTCACTTCACTAAATTTATTTCCACATTGAATTCTTCATTTTATCTAATACCTTACACTTCCTCCTCTGCCTCCGCCTCCTAGCAACCGACCACCACCACTCCTTACCACCATTACCCCTCCTCCTCCTCCTCCTAGCAACCCACCACCACTTCTTACCACCATTGCCACTCTCCTCCTCCCCCTTCTCCTCCTAATCATCATCA
>NC_068982.1:29372437-29381597 GCF_001194135.2 Octopus bimaculoides
CCTAGCAACCCACCACAACTTCTTACCACCATTGCCACTCTCCTCCTCCCCCTTCTCCTCCTAATCATCATCATCATCATCACCATCATCATCATCATCATCATCGTCATCGTCATCATCATCATCATCATCATCATCATCATCATCATCATCGTTATCATCATTGCCATTGTCATCATCATCATCAACATTAACACCATTGTTGTCATCCCAGTCATCATCCTTTCTCATCACTCTCTTTCATTTCTATCTTCCTGATTTTTCACTCATTTCGCTTTTTCATTCTTTTATGAAATTTATCTTTCATTTCTTCCAATTTCTCTGACCCTGTTTTTGCTTTTTCGTTTCCTTTTCGTTTTTCTTTGTTGGATAGGTGGTGAGGTGGTGATATTTCAATGTACCTTGCTTTTTACCTTGTGTACTATTTTTCTGGTTTTCCTTCTTTTTTTTTTTAATTCCTTTACCCTTTATTTGGCTAAAACATCTCTTTCCAATTTTCTCTGTTTCTGTCCACCATCCTAATTTTCTCTTCTTGGAGATATTTTTCTTTCCTTTCTGAGTTATTATTTTCTTTACGATAATGACCTCACTCCTATAATTTACAAATGTACAAACTTTACTATGTACAAACACTAATGTAACCCTTTTAAAATACTAAATAATTGTTTCTAACATAAACGTAAGTTCAGAAATTTAGGGGAAGGGAACAATCAATTATATTGACCCCAGTACTTTAATTTAGTAGCCCTCAAAAAATGAAAACAAAAGCATACCACAGTGTGATCTGATCTCAGATTATAAAGAATTTCTAATTTAGATACAATTTTAAATTAGAATTGGATTTAGAATAAGAGCAGACGTTCTAATAAAGATGCAAGATCAGAGATTTTGAGGGAAGAGATTAGCTGATTTCATAGGTTGCAGTATTTGACTGGGTTTTCAGTTTATCAACTCCAAAAGAATAAGTTAACCTTGGTGGGATTTGAACCAAGAATATAATGAGATAGAAGCAATATCACAAAGCATATTGTCTAATGCTTTAATGATTCCACCACCTTAATAATGCTAAATAATATTACATTATTTACATTATTTATATTATTCACATTCGACGGATATTTGTCCTCATCTTGTTTGTTGTTAATACAACGTTTTGGCTGATATACCCTCCAGCCTTCATCAGGTGTCTTGGGGAAATTTCAAACTTGAGTTCTCATTCCTAAGGTATTTTTTGATGTCATTGTTATCATTATTATTATTATTGTTCAGGTCACTGCTTAGAATTGAACTCGGAATCTTGGGGTTAGTAGCCCGTGCCCTTAACCACTACACCATATGCCTGTGGGCACGAGCATATATCGTAGTGGTTAAGAGCGCAGGCTACTAACCCCAAAATTTCAAGTTCGATTCCAAGCAGTAACCTGTATAATAATAATAATAATAATAATAATAATAATAATAATAATAATAATAATAATAATAATAATAATGATAATAATAACAACATCGAAAAATTCCTTAGGAATGAGAACCCAGGTTCGAAATTACCCCAAGACACCTGATGAAGGCTGGAGGGTATATCAGCTGAAACATTGTGTTCACAACAAACAAGATGAGGACAAATATTTGTCAAATGTAAATAATGTAAATAATGTACATAATTCCTCATCTCTTAAATATAGAACTAAATAATATTAGTTTAAAATTTTGGCACAAAGTCAGCAGATTAAGGGGAGGAGTAAGTCAGTTACATCAACCCCAGTACTCAACTGGTACTTATTTTATTGACTCTGAAAGAATGAAAGGCAAAGTCTACCTTGGCAGAATTTAAACTCAGAATGTAAAGACAGACGAAATGCTGCTAAGCATTTTGCCCAGCATGATTCTGCCAGCTTGCCACATCATCATCATCATCATCATCATCGTTTAACGTCCGCTTTCCATGCTAGCATGGGTTGGACGATTTGACTGAGGACTGGTGAAACCGGATGGCAACACCAGGCTCCAGTCTGATTTGGCAGAGTTTCTACAGCTGGATGCCCTTCCTAACGCCAACCACTCAGAGAGTGTAGTGGGTGCTTTTACGTATTGCAAAATAAATTCTCTCTTATTCTTGAAGGAGGAACATAAAAATCAACTTTAGCAGCATTTGAACTCTGGACATGCAGGAAAATAACCTTATACTGCAAGGTTAAATAACAATATAACAGTTAAATAGCAATATAACTAACAGCTTGTGATAGTTTGGATCCCTCTTTGGCTTGTCACAGCCTGGCTTGCTGATGGTTCTTCACAGATTCATATTGAAGTAATTGATATCCTTTGTGGAATCATTAGAAAGTCAGGGAAAATGCCTTGCAGTATTTAGTTGCACAACTGCTCATTCTGAGATCAAATGCTGCAAAGGTCAACTTTGCCTTTCATCTCTCTCTGGGGTTGATAAAAATAAAGTACCAATTATGGACTGGTATCGGTTTAATTAACGCCATCCTCTAAAATTTCTGGCTTTGCCTATGGAATGTTTTGTTACTATATAACTTAAGAAATGGTTATTATTATAACAATAGCATAAAAACAACAGCTGCTAAACTTGTAACCAAACAACCAAAATTAAAAACATTAAAAGAAACAAAACGATATTTAGTAAAAAATATAATTTCAATAAATTTTCGTCGTATCAGTTCTAACCCATAGCAAATATACTCAAAATATAAAAATTTGGGTTAACAAAAGAATATAAAGAAAATGTAAAAATGTGTACAAATAACTATGAAATACAGGGATGAATAAATCTGGCATTTATTCCAGGTTACAGTTGTATTATGATACCAGATTACTATAAGTAGCATTCCCAGAAGATCTGGCACATTTTCTGAACTGCTACATGAATGGAAAAATCTAGGAATTAGTGAATTAAGTGCTTGGAGACTCTCAATGCAATGTCTCTGAGGAATATAGAATTAAAGCCCACAAGCAGGTAGTTTAATATCTTATCTAGGTCATTTATTTCTATGATTAATGAACCAATGTTTTTATACATGGTTGCTCAATCTTCAAAAGACATCAGCCAAATCTCCCTCATACCCTATCATCTTACAAAAGGAAATGGTAAAGTGGATAATGCAATCCTAGATACACTGAACTAGAAAACAAAGACAAGATGGTCATGGCTAGAACACTTTTGATCAAAGGTCTGGTTAATGAACATCATCGTGGAGTTGAATAATATTTGCATAAGGCCACAAGTTTTGATAAAAATGTGTGGCCAATTTAATCAAGCTCAATATCTGACTGGTATTTTATTGTATCTACCCAGGGATTTGAATGCAGAAGAAAAAGGAGCATGATCTACGACTGCAAGACTCAATAACGACATAACAGCTTATGATCGTCTGTATTCTTTAGGATCCCTCTTTGGGTATCATTGATGCTATTGGTGTCATTATTATAATACCAAGAACCAAGTCTGCAACCTCACTAGGAATATAACCTACAAGAAAACACACAAACGTGACCACAGTGACCACTGCAAAAGCAAAACTTTAAAAGACAATGAAAAAACAAAGAATAACAAAAGAAAGAACCAAAACAACACCAGCAATCAAATGAACAATGGCCACTGTCTCTTCTAACTTCACTATTGTACAAAATAAAACAAAAAGTTAAGAAGGACATAATGCAAAACAGAAACAAAATATAAACAAAAGGTAGTTGCTTTTGTAAAGCTTGTCCAAAAAACACCTGTATTTAGACTTCAGATAAAACACCCCCAATTTTCTTCATCGTCGTCATCTAACACAAAATTTCCTATATGCAAAGGAAGTTTTCTGTGAAAGACTTGCTAAGCAAATTTATCTTAGCTGGGGATGGGGACTTTCAAGAACTATCTCCATTCCATCACGAAGGCTGAATTACCCATTCTTTGAAATCAGGCTAAGTGAATTTATTCACTTTTTTCTCCACCCACATTAGCTGTATTGAGAATTAGTTCTATAAATGATTATGGTATGGGAGAAAACTCACATGCTTAATGACTTTAGGGATCCAGTTGTGGTTATGATATTCCTCAATGAAACCAAAGTTTCCTGAAATTGTATTTCTTCTCAATGAAGAAATCTGAAAGCTTTCATGGGAATTTCCCACTTATCAGTGCTAGAGAGTGACTGGAATAGAATCTTGCATACAAATTGGGATTGTGAGGAATAGTCAATTGAATAAGATGGTGTAAAAGTTTTAAGTTATCAATATTCAATATAAACAGAATACTTAAGTCAGCATATAATGATAGTATGGGATGACTGCAATTTTGGCTGGGTCACTACACATTCCACGAGTATGTGATTTCAACAGTCACATATTGAACCCCACAACTGTCTACATGTGCTTGGTTGGAAATAGAGAGGTAGGAGTGTGGTGGGGTTCAATTACAGGAAACAGAATGCATCATTCCTGGAATGGGAAGCCTACAATGACTGAATTAGCAAACTAGTTGAGTGGAGTATGACGCTGAAGGGATGATTATCAACAACTGGTAGTTGTTCTCTTGGAAGTGATCCATCATTGTAAAATCAATAGAAAAGAATTAATGGTAAAGAACAAGGAATGAGCTGGTCAGCAGATTACAATAAGCTGTGGGAAAAGATGATACTACCAATGTGCTGTGAACAAAAATTGTATCCATCCATTTCTTTGATGGGAAACAAGGTTTTTCTAGCTGAGTGGCCTATCTCATCTACTTATAGTCTGGCGAGAATTGTATCTTAATCCAGTTTCCTTCTGACTATATTGGAATATTTAATCATTACTTTCTGTAGAAGGGACACTTTCCACTGTTCAGAAGGTCCATCTGATAACAACAACCAGTAAATACAGATGTGATGTACAGGCATGTGATGTACAGGCATGAACCGAGGCAGGAATATTTGCAGAGATTCCTGAATGGTGCCCAAGCATAGTCTCCATTTATCATGCATTTGTCTTCCCACAACTCATCCCATTGAGAGAGCTGTAGTCCAGGGTTAAGTAAAGACCAAGATTAGGCCCTTGGTATCTAGAATTTTGTTAAATGCTCACAGTTCTCTGCTGGCTGGACAATATGGTTGGTGGTATGTTAGCTCTTGCATTCTATAACAGATTGGTAGCAAACAAGAGCATCAACATTCTTCAGGAGGTACTAGATGTTGAAGATCAACTGAACTATCTATTACAGAAGACTTTTGGCTTAGTAGCTATTGACTATTTCCAAAAATCCCTGGTAGTTATTCTCTGTCTGGTAGCATAACAAAAGAGATTGCATGACAGACAAGATTGAAAGGGCTGAAGACAGACACCCTTTCTCATCAACTTCTTTGATTTCCATTTGGAAAAAAAGGGAAGGTCAGTGAGGGAGGCACTGTACCGAAAGGTATGTAACCATAAGAATGAACTGCCTGAATGAGCCTGCTCTTTGCAAGCCCCCATAATCCAGAGAACACAACAACCCTTGGTACTTAGTTAATGCTGGATCTATGAGATTTCTTGATTGGCCTTAGGTGGCTGACTCCTTAATTTGGATGTCACATTTCATTCCATTTGTAATTTTACTCTTATAAAAGAATAGGCATGAGAAATAGTGAAATTTTTCATGTCTATTCTTTCATAAAAGACTCTATGAAAACTTTCACCGTTCTTTTGTAAACTGTTCTTGTATTGTCCTTTTGTCCATTATTCATGTAAGAAATGGAAGATTTCTTTATAGCATAAGAGTAGCAGATCAATTTGGTAGAAACATCAGAATATTTGTTAAATTGCCTTGCAGTAGATGTTTCAGTTGTTTACATTTTTAGCTCAAATTCTTCTGAGGCCAATTTTGCTTTTCATCCCTTCAGAATCACTAAAATGAATTGCCAGCCAAGAACAACAGTTGAAGGCATCAGCAAACATCCTCCTCCAAATTTTAGGCATTACATTTATGTTGGAAGTAATTCCTTTTTCTTCAAATCAGTCGCTGAGTTAGTTCTTGTCTATGACTCTTCAGCATAGACACTGAACAAGAGACTTTGACAAGAGACAAGAAACTTGACAGCACATACACGAGAATGCTTTGTGCAGTTCTCAATCTTTCTTGGCAGCAACATTCTTCAAAACAGGGACTGTATGGTAGTGTTCCTACCATCACCTCAGTAATCAGAGAAAAAAGACCATGTTATGCAGGACACTACTGGAGAAGCAAAGAAGGCATATCCAGCAATCTCCTTCACTGTAAACCCACTCATGGACATACAGAAATCAGCAAACCAAGAATAGCACAAATTGATCATCTTGTGGAGGACACTGGATATTAAATTGAGGATATGAAGACTGCTATGGAGGATCAGAACATCTGACAGGAAATTTGAATTGATCTAAGCAAAGTCACCTGATCAGATAAATAAAAACAATTATTATTTATAATTTTATTCTGTTTATTAAGACAGCAAGCTGGCAGAAGTGTTAGCATCCCAGGTGAAACGCTCAGTGGTATTTTGTCCATATTTACGTTCTGAGTTCAAATACCGCTGAAGTTAACTTTGCCTTTTATCCTTTTGGAGCTGATAAAATAGGTACCAGTTGAGCACTAGGGTTGATGCAATCAACTTAACCACCGAAACTGCTGGCCTTGTGCTAAAATTTGAAACCAATATTATTCTTCATATTCTTATTTACTTATGTGTGTGTGTTACATTTTAAACAACCTTAACTACCGAATGAAATATCTTTAATATGAAGTGACTTGGCTTGAATGCTTAGAATGAAGAGAACTCGGGTAAAAGAACCAAAGAACTTCGTGGTGGTGTTAAACTGGTTGACAGATTAACTGTACCATGCAGTTCAGTGTATGTGAGTTGATTTTAGATTTAGAAAAAGCAGTTGTGTTTAAGTGGTTAAAGAATTAATTCTCATAAATATGAATAAATCTTTAAATAATGAAATTTATTATTCAGTTTCTGCCACAAGCTATTATTACTAAAACCTCTAACAAAAGAAATCTTACTTGATCACTTCAGAAGTTAAACGTAACAACTAAATCTTCCTTAAAAGTACACCCTACCATCTTCAAAAATAGGACACATCAGATAGCATTGTCTAAGGTATACTATGGCTGTAAGAAAAATCATATTGATCATGGCTGGAATGACTTGAGGCCTTAAACTACAAAGAAAAAAAATAAAATAAATATAAAAAAGATCATTTAGATCCATTACAATAAGAAGGTTTGAAGACATTTTAAATGCTTTAGACATCTTCAGCTAAGAACTCATGGCAAAAGATTTCTTCATATATTCCTAAACATACATCTCACATGCTTCAACAGAATTTCATAAACAAATAATGAAATGTTTTATTAATGAGATAAACAACTCAAATGATAATAGCTCACAGCATTCAGTTACCTTGTAACAAATATAAAAGAAAATATATACACAAATGAACAAAAAAAGAAGTAATAATAATAAACTCTCTAACTAGTAGCTTAAAGAAAATTCCATCAAATTCACCAATTAAGATAGTTTAATTAAGGAAATCATAACTGAAATAAATCAATTAATTAAAAGCATCTAAAATGCCAATCTAAATTACTTAATTGTTTAAAAATTTCCAATTTTAGCAACCTCATTTAGTCAATTACTTTATCCTGGAAACAGAATTTTAATTTCTCAACTTCATTTTTTTCCCCAGTCAACTTAAGATATATATATATATATATATATATATATATATATATATATATATATATATATGCAAGTATATATATATATACATGTAAATATATATGGATATATGTGTGTGTGTGTGTGTGTGTGTGCGTGTGTGTATTTTGAAATTGTTATTCTATTTTTCCTTTTATTCATATATGAAATAATTTTATAAAAGCTATGCCTAGTATAGTACTTGTGATCGTAAGTGCAACACCCTAACCACGATGACACGTGTCATCCTATATGTATATACATGCAGATGTATATATTTGTGTACACATAAGTATGCATATAAAAGTGTCTATGTGTGCGTCACATTGAAACCCTATATTAACTAAGATATCCACAATCCCTTTTCAAAACTGGAATCAACATGACATATATTTATGAGTGTGGAAAGAAAGACAAGAAGATAATAGTTATCTATAATAAGACTGCTACTGCCTGTTGCTAGGAACAAACCATAACCAATTCATGTCAGTCTTCTTTAGCTTTTGCAAGTCTTCCATGTATTAATGAATTAGATAAGTATACTATGGTGTCTTCCTTCATACTTTATCTCCCTTTCTTTCTCACTCTCATCTTCCTTTCATCATCATTATCATCATCGTCATCATCTCGTTAAATAAATTATGAGGGCAAGGTATCTTAAATGTCATCAAATATAAAATAACGACTGTTTGGAACATTATATTTATGCTTATAATAGATACCATGACAGATATTGGCCAGTGTGATTAAGAACTTTGGTCTGAAACCATGTCGTTTAGGATTTGTTTCCACTGTGAGACACTGTGGGCAGAGTAGGTCTTGTGTTTTATGCACTTGGATTGATCAATGCTTTATCATTGGAGTTGGTAGGTGGAAATTGTGTGAAGCTTATCACACTGGCACTGATGTCTTTTGGTATTAATACTGCTCCTGTTGTTAATAATCATTTTTTAATAAGCATGCTAGTTATCTGAAACATCAGTGACTTTTCACTTACTGAAATTCTATATATTGCTGGCAGTGAGATTAGACTGGTGTGCAGCTACCAGACATCTGCCACTGAGGAGGTGAGGTAAGTTGAAATCACGTGATCTGGCAGTTCTAGCACCCATAGCAGACGATTCTTATGGATCAGTGGCTAGATCATAAGGCTTACAATCATGTGCTAGGGAGTTCAATTTCTGGACCTGACTGTGCATTGTATTCTTGAGCAAGACACTTTATTTCACTCAGCTGTAGAAATGAGTTGCAGTGTCACTGGGGCCAAGCTGCATTGACTTTGCCTTACCTTTGGATAACATCGGTGGTGTGGAGAGGGAAGGCTGGTATGCATGAGTGACTGCTTCTCCTCAGTAAACAACCTTGTCTGGACTTGGGCCCCAGGGAGTAACTTTCTAGGTGCAATCCCACGGTCATTTGTGACTGCAGGGGGTCTTTGCCCTTTGCTCTTT
>NC_068982.1:29381805-29384948 GCF_001194135.2 Octopus bimaculoides
ACAGCCACTCCTGCGTGGTACTTGAAAGGTACTTGATTTTTCTCTTTTTTTTTAGGCCTAGCACTTATTCTATTACTCTCTTTTGTTAAAGTGCTAAGTCTTGGGGACATAAACAAACCAACACCAGTTGTCGAGAAGTGGTGGGGGACAAACACACACACACATACATATATATATATACATATATACGACAGGCTTCTTTCAGTTTCCGTCTACCAAATCCACTCACAAGGCTTTGGTTGGCCCAAGGTTATAGTAGAAGACACTTGCCCAAGGTGCCGTGCAGTGGGAATGAACCCGGAACCATGTGATTGGTAAGCAAGCTACTTACCACACAGCCACTCCTGCGTGGTACTTGAAAGGTACTTGATTTTTCTCTTTTTTTTTAGGCCTAGCACTTATTCTATTACTCTCTTTTGTTAAAGTGCTAAGTCTTGGGGACATAAACAAACCAACACCAGTTGTCGAGAAGTGGTGGGGGACAAACACACACACACATACACACACAACACACACACACACACAACGTGCACACACACACACACGAAATAAAGTTTCTCATAATAGAATTTATAAAGACATTCATTGATAAAGCACCAAAACTCATTAGTGTTGTCATCATTATTGCCAGTGCTATTAATATCATTATAATCATCAGTGTTGTCATCATCTTCATTGTGATAATTTTACCTCCCATATCCCATACATACACCATCAAGTCACATTATATGTTGAAAACAATGCAGAATATGAAATGATATTTGCTTCATTAGCCAAGTTCCAATTATTCCAACTACATAATATGGTAATCATATTCATTTGTTTTGTCTTTATCCATCTGCCACTGAACTTCTAGTTTGATTACATTCATTTAGTTCCTGTTTAGCATTTCTCTTCTGCCTTGTCTCAAACTATCTATTTTCCATTTGAAACAAAAATCCCTTTTGTCACAAACAGCAACAATAACTTATAACTTTTGTGAACTACAGTCACTGTTCTCTCATTCATTCACTCAAAAACTCAGCTCATTATATTTCCTAGTTTATCTATAATTTAAAACAAGCCACAGGCAATATTCTGATACCATTCTGTTTTTTTTTCTCCTCTTATTTAACTCACATGATTCAAATGTTGATTACAATCCATCTATTTTACATTCTGATATGCTTCTTATATTTCGATGGTTATGTAAACATAACCGAAAATTAAACATTAATATTCAGGAAAAACTTCTCCACTGAAAATTTTCAGATTTTCTCTAAAATTTGTAAGATTCAAAATGGAAAAAAAAGCAACAACAAAACAAAACAGTTCAGTATATGTGGTGATGATAGTGAATGGATAAGAAAATATAAATTTAAATTATTTATATAATAGAAACATATATCAAAAATTGGAAATAACAACAAATACGACTTATATTGGTTGTCACTGTGATTAAAACTTTAACATAAAAAGAAATAAACCTCTCCACCTCCAAAGCCTATTTCAATCTATCCTTTAATTACAAATATCCATTCACTTCAAACTCACACAAATGTTTTCTATATTCACAAAGATATTTTAAAGTCAAATATGAAGAAGGACTAAAACAATGAAACACTATGAATTAGTTTTGTAACGAAAAGAAATTTATCTCCAAGCATCTCTTTCTCTCTCTTGCTCTGTATGTATGTATGCATGTATGTATGTATGTATGTATGTATGTATGTATGTATGTATGTATGTATGCATGTCATTATTCAGTTTATTTCAATATTTGTTGCCAATAGAGAAAGAACTGGTTTCTAACCTAGATCCAAGGTTTCTTCGTTGGAATTTCAACATCAACAACAGGGTATTTTTGTATGTATGTATGTATGTATGTATGTGCAGATTTGTATGTTTTATGCATGTATTCTCTTGCATATAGTTACATATCCAGACATGTTCATATATATTTAAATGATAAACTTCTGGAAAGTTTTACAGATTTTTACAGTTCCAGTGATGGATTGGATTTGTAGTCTTTGAATTAGCTTTCTCCTTTCTGGTTTTGAGAAGCCTAATTTTTCAAGATTGGTAATTAGGCAGTATGTTACATATCTCAGGACCCCAATAATTACAGGTATAAACCTGAACTTGTAATCTAGATAGAGTAACTGCAGATTTCTCAATAGTTCAGCATAGGTGTTTTCGTTTTCCCTGATCTTCAGCTTTATGTTAATATCTGCTGGGCAGCTAATTTCCACAACTGTGCACAGTTTCTCTTTCTATCCCAAATTATTATAACATGTCTGTTGTGCTTACATTTTATTGAGGTCTTCACTATGTATGTATGTATGTATGTACGTATGTATGTATGTATGTATGTATGTTTGCATGTATATATAGAAAAGTCTCTTTGAATGACTCCTATAAAAAGCTGGTCTTTTTATGGAGAGAAGCTGGCATCTCTTAGTTCAATCATTTTCATAAGGATGCTTGAGAATGGCTGGCCATCTTATTTGGGTGACAATAATTAGGCAGAGATTAAGTAACTTTGGGAAAGAGAGAGAAACAGAGAAGAAGGACCAAGCCCAATCCTGACTGGTAGTTATTTTATCGATTACAAAAGAATGAAAGACTAATTTAACTTGAAAGATTTTGGACATAGAACTCAAAGACGTGGAACAAATATTGCAAAACAGGAGGTCTAAGAGAAATTCAGCAAGGCAGAAAAAGACTGTTTTCAAGTCCATGTGAGGTAAAGGGCTCCTCCAAATTTTCAAAGATTCTCTGAGGGATTTTTCTTATTATTCAAAATTCTTGCCTTGGCTCTCCTGTACCTCAGTTCAATGTACTGGTTGACTTAACCCAGCTCTTAACCACAAAGTAATGCCTGCATCTCCTCTGTGTGTGTGTGTGTGTGTGTGTGTGTGTATGTGTGTGTGTGTATGCATGTATAGGTTAGGCCTGGCTGTGTGGTAAGAAGCTTGCTTCTTAACCACATGGTTCCAGGTTCAGTCCAGGGAAGTATTTTCTACAGCCTCAGGTTGCTCAAAGCTTTGTGAGTACATTTGGCAGGTAGAAACTGAAAGAAGCCCGTTATATATATATATATATATATATATATATATATAATTTATATAAGGGCAATTACTATATAGTAATGCCTCACGCTT
>NC_068982.1:29386453-29390328 GCF_001194135.2 Octopus bimaculoides
AGATTGCTTTCAAAGTTAAAAAAGTATTTTAAAAATATCATTTTAGGGAATCAATAGAAATATGTTTTGTCATTAAATATGATAGTGTAGACTATAAAGTAAGTTTTAGGTTTGAAAATTAAATATTACTTTTTAAAACTCAATAGAAAATATAGGTTCTATTTTCATTTTACCAAGTAAATTTTCTTCAGAAGAAATAGTTCAAATTTCCTAATTAAATACATTATTCTTCTTTATTCCTTTTTGAGAAGATTTATTCGTATCTTTTCCCCCAATGGAATGCTTGGTAGAAATGATGTCAGTGCAATTTTACAAACAAATTCTAAAAATTTAGAACATCAAAATCCCTATATGGTTCCTGAATATCTGTAAACCTATCTCTTCAATGAAATGTGTGAAGTCTTATGTTTCCCAATGGAATGCAAAACATTTCAATGGGATTTCACAAATAATCCTGTTAAATTTAAGAACAACAAAATCTCTACATGGTTCCTTAAAATCTATAAACTTATCTCTTCTCTGAAATGTGTGAAAGTATGCATTGCCATGATTCCAAGCTGTATAATTTTGTTTAGTCATTCAGTTTTTCAGTAATTGAAAGTCAGTTGCTGCTCCAACCGACATACCTTTCCAAATTGGTTGGTGGTGGTGGTGGTGGACCACACACAAAACATGGGAAGCAAATCTTTCACTTCAAATTGCTTTTGTTTTGTTCATTTCACTTTCATACCCACTTGTCACTAAATCTTATTTTCTTATACAGACAGAATGTAGTTGATTGTATCAACTCTAACTCATCACTCATATATACTTTCTTTGTAAACTCCTGGAGAGATTAAAGGAAAAGTCAACTCCAGCAGAATTTGAAATCAACATAAGGAGATTGGGAAGAGTTTTTAAATGAAGGATGCTTAAAAATCTTGTGTCAACATGTCTAAGACAAATGTGAAATTTCAAAATGATATTGCAAGTTTGGCTTAATCAGTGGCCTGTAAATAGCACCATTTGAGCGTAACCGTTACCAGCGTTGCTTTCTAGCACTTGTGCTGGTGGCACATTAGAAAATCATTCAAGCAAGGTCGTTGCCAGTGCTGCTGGACTAGCTCCCATGCAGGTGGCATGTAAAGAACACCTCTTTGAGCATGGCCGTTGCCAGTACCATGTGACTGGCCCTCGTGGCGGTGGCATATAAAAGCACCCGCAACACTCTTGAAGTGGTTGGCGTTAGGAAGGGCATCCAGCTGTAGAAACTCTGCTAGATCAGATTGGGGCCTGGTGCAGCCTTCTGGCTTGCCAGTCCTCAGTCAAATCGTCCAACCCATGCTAGCATGGAAAGCGGACGTTAAACAATGATGCTGATGATGATGATGATTGCTATATTCTGCAAGGTCAAAAAAATATTCTAATGCCTTCTGCTGTATTTATCATCATATTTAATCCAAGTTAGCAGATGTATTTCAGTTACTTAAGAATGAGATGATGATTATAACCATTCTATGTTGTTGATGCCATAAGAATGAATTTTATAAACCTTTGTGAGAGTGTGAAATAACTCTGTTTTGGAATAGTGGATGTTGAAGCACACACATAAAGCTATAAACAATGGGTTGAAAATCCTTTTTGAATAGAAAAAGTCGAAGGAACCCAATATTGGCAAGCTACTATTTATAGCTTTATGTGTGTTTTGAGAGCCACTGTTCCAAAGAAGAATTTTAATAAAAGACACCATTTCGAGCGTGGCCGTTTTCGTGCGGGTGACATGTAAAAGCACCCACTACACTCTCTGAGTGGTTGGCGTTAGAAAGGGCATCCAGCTGTAGAAACTCTGCCAAATTAGATTGGAGCCTGGTGTTGCCATCCGGTTTCACCAGTCCTCAGTCAAATCGTCCAACCCATGCTAGCATGGAAGGCGGACGTTAAACGATGATGATGATAGATTTTCACACATCATAATCAACTATACAGAAAACTAAGAGATTTCATATACATTTGTCTTTATTCTCTGTTCTTTTCCTTGTTTCAGTCATTAGACTGCAGCCATGCTGGGGCACCTCCTTGAAGAATTTTTAACTGACTGAATCGATCCCCAGTACATCTTTTTTTAAATCTTGGTACCTATTCTATTGGTTCCTTCTGCTGAGCCACTAAGTTACAGGGACATGAACATGCCTACACCAGTTGTCAGATGGTGGTGGGGACAAACTCAGACATAAAGACACACACACATGCACGCGTGCACACACACACACACACACACACACACACAATGGAATTCTTTCAGTTTCTTATTTCTTTATTGCCCACAAGGGGCTAAACATAGAGGGGACAAACAAGGACAGACAAAGGGATTAATCAATTACATTGACCCCAGTGCTTAACTGGTACTTAATTTATTGACCCCGAAAGGATGAAAGGCAAAGTCAACCTCAGCAGAATTTGAACTCAGAATGTAATGGCAGATGAAATACCGCTAAGCATTTCGCCCGGCATGCTAATGTTCCTGACAGCTTGCTGCCTTGTTTCAGTTTCTATCTACCAAATCCACTCACAAGGTTCTGGTCGGCCCGAGGCTGTAGCAGAAGATACTTGCCCAGGGTATCATGCAGTGCGACTGATTCTGAAACCATGAAGCTGGGAAGCAAGCTTTCTTGCCACACAGCCATGTTTGTACCTCTGCTACTTCTTTTTCATTTTGTTTCACAACACTTTTCCGTGTAAAATGAAAATATCCTAATAAATACAGCATATTAACCCTTTTGTTTCCGTATTTCTGTTGAGATGCTCTGTGTTTCTTTTAATTAATTTTAAATATAACAAAGAATTTAGTATTTCGTTTTGGGATTTGGTTTGCAAGATTTTTTATGTGATTTCGTGTGTTGAAGCATATTCTGTTGTGTCTGGGGAGTGTCATTTTCTTATTGTGCCTTAAAATTTAACACACTCACCGGTAAAATTTCCACTTATTTCTTATTTTTATTTTCCTAAAATTTTCGTTGCGTCTTGCAACCTTTTCAATAGTCTTGACTATTTAGTAAAATAACTTATTATCATTAAGCTAGTGTTAGGAACATAAATTGTGACTAAGGTTTGGTGGAAGATTTTAATTCAGAACTTTTGAAAACAAACACATTTGTACTACAGAGTCAGATGCAGTTTCAGCCAGGTTGGTATCGAAAGGGTTAAAGATTAACAGAAATTTTAACAGTTACATTTTAGTGTAAAACTGGGAAGCTCAGGTTTATTGTTTGGTAAATCTTTACTCTTTTAGTTGTGAATGTCTTAGAAGTATAAGGAAATAATTCTTATCAACTACGTTGAAATAATTCTTATTTTGTTGAAATGATGTTCAACAAAGTAACATAATAAGACAGTAACAGAATAAAAATAACACAGCACAGTAAATATTCATGCAAATACAAGCAAAATATGTGTTTATGTGTTACATGTAGCCATTTTACTGTAGATAACATGGTAAAGAAGTATATAATCAAAGCTTGAATATACTGTATGACAATCATAAAAAAAATATTGCTTGAGCCAGACATAAAAGATGACAATAATTGATTGTTAAGTTTAAACATGAAGAAGTATATTGCAAGTATTGCAAAGTGTCTTATTAGGAAAAAAAAAAAAAAAAGATGGTGGTTTATGACAGTCAGCTGTAGAGCAGTAAATTCAAACAATTTTTTAAGCATTTATATATATATATACTATTTACTTGTTTCAGTCATTTGACTGTGGCCATGCTGGAGCACCGCCTTTAGTCAAGCAAATCGACACCAAGACTTATTCTTTGTAAGCCTAGTACTTATTCTATCAGTCTCTTATGCCGAACTGCTAAGTTACGGGGACGTAAACACACCAGCATTGGTTGT
>NC_068982.1:29390338-29390995 GCF_001194135.2 Octopus bimaculoides
TATCGTTCTCTTTGACCGAACCGCTAAGTTACGGGGACGTAAACACACCAGCATCGGTTGTCAAGCAATGCTAGGGGGACAAACACAGACACACATATACATATATACGACGGTCTTCTGTCAGCTTCCGTCTACCAAATCCACTCACAAGGCTTTGGTAGAAAACACTTGCCCAAGATGTCACGCAGTAGGACTGAACCCGGAACCATGTGGTTTGTAAGCGAGCTACTTACCACACATCCACTCCTACGCCTATATACATACGAAACATGCATATATACATACGTATATATCTATATATTCTCATCGAATCCTCTGTGTGTTAACATGGGTCTCCTAACGACGATGCAAACTTCATTTAATAAAGATCTCCTTGGCGTGAAGAGTAGACTGCGATATGTACTTCACTTGGATATTTACAATTTCCGAGGTTCCTTTCAGTATGAAAAGCGCAGGTTTTATCTACTCTATTCCTTAACTCTTGGATATTTATTCGCACACCATCAAACCTGCCTGTCAACCGAGGAATATAAAATAATTTTTTTCGGCTTATCGTTCTTCGATACGGAATAAAATCACAAATTACTGTGCCAATAGTTCACCCCGAAAAATTTTCAGGCCTTGTGCCTTTAGTAGAAAGGATTATTATTATTATTA
>NC_068982.1:29391005-29391342 GCF_001194135.2 Octopus bimaculoides
AGTGGGACTGAACCAGGAACCATGTGGCTGGTAAGCAAGCTACTTACCACTCAGCCACTCCTGAAACTTTTTAGGGAATGTGAAATAATATTTTTGGAATAACTTCTTGAAGCTCATTACATAAAGCTACAAGTAATAGCATGTTAATATTGGGTTAAAAAAGGCCCTTCTGGATAGAAAAAGTTGAAGACTACATAAAAGGCTGGTTTATTTCATCCGAAAAGTTACATGCAATTACCTATAGCTTAATTTGGTGTGCTTCAACACCCAATGCCCCAGAAACAGATTATCCATCCATCCATCCATCCATCCATCCATCCATCCATCCATCCATCCA
>NC_068982.1:29391352-29393371 GCF_001194135.2 Octopus bimaculoides
CCCACTTTTGTTTTTTTTCTGCTTTGTTTTCGACCCCCTCGAAAAGAAAAACTCTACATTTGTATTTTGTCCCCTCTGTGTTGAGACCTGTGTGGCTAATAAAGAAACCTATCTATCAGTGTGTGTGTGTGTGTGTGTGTGTAATACACCTTTATTATCAGCTAAACTTGGTTTCCATAATCTATCTATGGAGGTATGGCATTGTCAGTGGCTTTTGAAAGTCTTTCTATATTCAGAGAAAAAAGGCAGCTGAACCAGATGAATATGGTTACAGTTCGAATTGAGCATTTGATGGTTAGTCGTTTGTAGTAAACAAAGGAAGAGATTTGCAGACAGACATGGTATTCTGATGAAAAAAGATAAGACAAAGTGCCTGATATGGTATCTGTAGAGTGAAATACAGGGTGAATGGTTTTGTGTCTTGGTAGAATACAATCAAATTTAGAAGAAAAAGAAACATTGTAGAAGAGACAAAAACGAATATATAGATAGGCACAGGCTTTAATGTGTGGTACGAAGTTTGCTTTCCAGCAACATGGTTTGGGGAACAGTCCTACTCTTTGGCACATTGGGCAAGTGTCTTCTACTATAGCCTTGGATTAACCAAAGGCTTGTGAGTAGATTCGGTAGATGGAATGTGCATGCGCGCGTGTATGTGTGTGTGTGCTGTGTGTTTGTCCCTCACTACCACTTGACAACCGGTGTTGGTTTGTTTATGTCCCTGTAACTTAGCAGATTGGCGAATAGGCTGATAGGATAAGTACCAGGATTAAAATTATAAGCAGTGGGGTTAATTCATTTAACTATAGTTCTTCAAGGTAGTGCCCCAGCATGGCTGCAGTCTAATGACTGAAACAAGTAAAAGATAAAATTTAACTGGTAGACAATGCTCGTACTGTGTTGGTGAGTGATAGTTTTTTTATAAGGCAGATAACTGTTTTAGAATGCAAAAACTATATTCTGTTGCAGAGTAAACTGACCCTTAGTATGGCGACAATAACTTCCAAGTGTTTTCTGA
This sequence comes from Octopus bimaculoides, assembly GCF_001194135.2. Taxonomy (NCBI): domain Eukaryota; kingdom Metazoa; phylum Mollusca; class Cephalopoda; order Octopoda; family Octopodidae; genus Octopus; species Octopus bimaculoides. The sequence goes on from NC_068982.1 coordinate 29,392,371, forward strand.
CATTGGAAAGAAAAGCAAATCATGCGAAACATTGACTGCTTGATGTATGCTTAGTTTCTGTAGGAGATCATGATTGAAAGGTACTCTTAAATGGGCCGGTTATGCTGCATTGGCATAGTTACACTTGGCTTGCTGAGTCTTCTCGAGCACAGCATATCTCCAAAGGTCTCGGTCACTTATCATCACCTCCATGAGACCCAACATTTAAAGGTTGTGCTTCACCACCTCATCCCAGGTCTTCCTGGGTCTACCTCTTCCACTGGTTCCTTCTACTGCTAGGGTGTGACCCTTTTTCATACAGCTGTCTTCATCCATACGCAACACATGACCATACCAGTGCAGTTGTCTCTCTTGCACACCACATCTGATGTTTCTTATGTCCAACTTTTTTCTCAGGGCGCTTACACTCTGCCGTGAAGGCACACTGACATTACACATCCAGCGGAGCGTACTAGCTTCATTCCTTGCAAGCTTACACATGTACTCAGTAGTCATGGCCCATGCTTTACTGCCATGTAGCATGGCTGTTCACATACATGTGTCATATAGTCTACCTTTTACTCTGAGTGAGAGGCCTTTTGTCACCAGCAGAGGTAGGAGCTCTCTAAACTTTGCCCAGGCTATTCTTATTCTAGCAGCTGTACTTTCAGAGCATTCACCCTGGCTATTGACTTGGTCACCTAGGTAACAGAAGCTGTCAACTACTTGTAATTTTTCTCCCTGGAATATGGCAGAAGTTGTTCTCTGCACATTTTCAGTGTTTATTGCTTCTGAGCATCTGCCACACACAAAAACCATCTTCCCAGTTAGCCTTCCTTTGATATTGCTGCACTTCTTATGTGTCCATAGCTTACACGAGGTATATCTTATGGAGTTTCTACCTACGCCTTTTCTACAGATTGAGCAGGGTCATCTACCTGAAGGGAATTGTGAGCTGTCTGCCTTCCTACTTATATATATATATATACATATATGTGTGTGTGTGTGTGTGTGTGTGTGTG
>NC_068982.1:29393381-29395785 GCF_001194135.2 Octopus bimaculoides
TATATATACATATATGTGTGTGTGTGTGTGTGTGTGTGTGTGTGTGTGTGTGTGTGTGTGTGTGTGTATACATAAACATATATCATCATCATCATTATCATCATGCCTTCCATGCTGACATGGGTTAGATGGTTTGACTGGAACAGCTAAGCTGGAGAGCTGCACCAGGCTCCAATCAGATTTGATATGGCTTCTATGGCTGGATCCCCTTCTTGACACCAAGTGCTCCAAGAGTGCAATAGATGCTTTTTTATGTGCCACCGGCGCCAGGTGCTTATATGTGCCACCGGCATGGGTGCTGGTTAGGTGACACTGGCATCAGTCACAACTATAGTTTCACTTGGCTTGATGAGTCTTCTCAAGTACAGCATATTGCCAAAGTTCTTTGTTAATTGTCATCACTTCTGTGAGGCCCAGCATTTGAAGATCATGCTTAACCACCTTGTTCCATATCTTCTTGGGTCTACCTCTTCCACAAGTTCGTTCCACAGTTAGAAATTGGCACTTCATTACACAGCTGTCCTGTGTGTGTCTTTGTGTCTGTGTTTGTCCCCAACCACTGCTTGACAACCAGTGTTGGTGTATTTATCTCCCTGTAACTTAGTGGTTCAGCCAAAGAGCAATAAAATATGTATCAGGCTTAAAAAAAAGTACTTGGGTTGATTCATTTGACTAAAAACAATTCAAGGTGGTACCCCAGCTTGGCCAGAATCTAATGACTAAAGCAAATGAAAGAAAAGAATATGGAGGTTAATTTAGTTTATTATACTCCACTTCTACAAATTTCTGTGTTTGCACTGATGTAGAGAAAACAAACAAATAAAAAAACCTCATTATGCATGTGAATAAGAATTACAGGATTGCTTATAATAATAATGTTGGTATCATCTGCAACAATGGTAAGGAAAAAAAAAATCATAGTGTAAAAGTTAATGGATAAATTAGAGTTGGCAAAACTTCCAGAGCAAATAAATAAAGAAGCAAATAAAAAAAAAGAAAGAGAGAAAAAATGAAAGAAGGAAAAAAGTAAGAAAGAAAGAGAAAGTAAGAAAGACACAGATAGGGAAGCAGATGTATACATACATACATACATACATACATACATACATACATACATACATATATACATACAAATGTACATACATACAAACATACATATCTACATACATGCATATGTACATACATATACATACATAGATACATACATACATACATACATACATATATACATACATAAGTACATAAAAACATTTAAACAGTAGGGTAAAAAATTGGTCTCCTTTATATATACATATGTACATATGTATGTACATACAGTACACACACTACATAAATACATAATAAATACATACATACATACATACATAAATGCATACATAGATACATACATACATACATACATACATACATACAGTAGACACACACAAATATAAAAAAAAAAGAACTGTCAGCTATCACTGAGAGAATCTTCAGTAAATTCTAAAGTATTTTTTTGGTTTAATGGTGTTAGCATTGAAAGAAAGTATGTTATAATGATTTTTGAAGAAAGGCATTTAAAGATGAAAGTGATGCAAATTAGAAGGTAGAAATGGTAAGGTGTTAAAAGAACGGAACTAAGAGAGAGATTTGTCAACAACATTTTCTATTTCTATCAATGCACAACTATTCTCTTCGCCCCAATATACATAGAGATAATACACACACACACACACACATATATATAAGCATATATTTGTATATGTACGTATATCTGTGTGCATCATATGTATATGTATGTATATATCTATATCTATATCTATCTATCTATCTATCTATCTATCTATCTATCTATCTATATATATATAGGAAGGGCATCCAGCTGTAGAAACTCTGCCAAATTAGATTGGAGCCTGGTGTTGCCATCCGGTTTCACCAGTCCTCAGTCAAATCGTCCAACCCATGCTAGCATGGAAAGTGGACGTTAAACGATGATGATGATGATGATGATATATATATGTATGTATGTATGTATGTATGTATGTGTGTATATATATATATTTTCTTTAATCTGAGCATATATATGAACGTTAAAATCATCATCTTTAATCTAAATTACTTTCAAATTTTCTGGAACATGACATGTAAAATATAATATTGTGAAGTATGAGTGTGAGTGTGTGTGTGTGTGTGTGTATGTGTGTGAGTGTGTGTATGTGTGAGTGTTTGTGTATCTGTGTTGTGAATATGTGTGTTTGTGATTTCTATGCAACTGTCCATCTACATCTGTCTATCTCTCTGTCAGTGTTCATCTGTGTCTGTCTGTGTCTGTCTGTCTGTCTGTCTGTGTCTGTCTGTCTGTCTGTGTCTGTGTTTGTCTGTGTCTGTCTGTCTGTGTCTGTCTGTCTGTTTGTCTGTGTCTGTCCGT
>NC_068982.1:29396057-29408930 GCF_001194135.2 Octopus bimaculoides
CTCCTCCCCCCCTCCCCAAAAGAAAAGCTCTACATTGTATTTGTCCCATCTTCGTTGAGCCCTGTGTGGCTAATAAAAAAATGTATATACACACATAAACACATCTTTTTTCCTTAGTCCACTTGTCTCTTTTAGTCTTCATGTCTAAGGCCATACTAGCGCAAAGTTTTTTAAGTCAAATGTTCTGTCTCTGTTTCCTTTCCATATATGTCTAGAGATCCAATAATTTTTGCTTGTACTTTTCACTATGTGCAGCATTCCTAGATTACAAATCAAGAATTTCTAAAGTCTACTCTGTTTTAGTTATAGTTTTTTTCTTTTTTTCAACTGGCTTGTCTAGTATGTTACATTTCTATGAACCTATATACGGCTGGGAAGACTCAGGAGCAGGGCATATACAAAGGATGTTCATTCAGTATACTAGTCCAAGGCCTCTATCTACCCATCAGGGTCCTTTCTTAAGACCTTACAGCTGAATTTTGAGAGGCGCCTACCACTTGATGATTCTACCACCTTAGGATTTTACCAACTCAGGATTCCACCCTCTTAGGAATCTATTGCCTGAAAGCACTTTTGTTCCACATTGCAGAATTTCTCTTGGAGGCTCTGCTATGGGTAAAATTTGGTCTAGTAAACCCTTTGGGAAGTAATTGATTAACTGAGGGTTTCTGAAGACTAATACATTAGTGTCTAACCCTTTAGCATTTACATCAGTCATACCTGGTTCAAATATTCTTCCTGATTAATGTTTAAAATGTCAAGATCTGGACCCTGCAATGTCATTCTAAACATAAACAGTCAAATAGTCATGCTATCAAAGTATCAAAGCTACAAGATAAAACATGTTTAATTCAAAAGAATGTTAATGAATAGATATAAAATTTGACAGAGTAATCTGGATGTTAAAGGGCTAGAGGCCAATTAGTGTTAAATGAAGCAAAGAAATATGTTTGGTCAAGAATATGGAAGTGGAAGGGTTAAGTTCATATAACTGAGTTTGTATTATGTTTCTACATATATTGCAACAACCTACAGTAAGAACTAATATTAGTAGGTAGTATAATATAGATAGCATTATGTAAGTAGTATTGAGTTGGCGAGCTGGCAGAATTATTAGGTCATGATGAAATTTGTAGTAAGTTATATGGTAAAATTTGACAGCTGCTCATTTTTCGTCATTATTATATTCTGACAATCTTTATTTTTTGTTTGAAAGCTGACACATCTATTTTATTTTTCTAACTCATTTTGCACTTTATAAAGTATTTATATATCGTTTTTTGCTATTTTTGTTTAGAGATGGATAAGTCAGAAATTTGTACAGTTTTGAAGTATGAGTTCTTTCTTGGAAATACTGCATCACAGACAGCTTGGAATATTAATGGAGTATTTCATTCTAATGTTATTATACAGCAGACAGTATCAGATTGGTTTGCAAAATTTCGTTCTGGTAACTTTGACCTCACAAATGAGCAATGCGGTTGACCAGAAACAAAGGTGGATAATGACGAACTGAAAGCCACCGTCGAGTGAGATCCATCTCAAAGTGCCTATAAATTATTGCTGTTGTTTGGTGTTAGCAAGCAAACAATATTGACTCACATAGTTCAAATCGGTAAAGTGAAAAAGCTGGATAAGTGGGTTCCACATGAACTCAATGAAAATCAGAAACAGCAACGTTTGGAAGCTTGCATTATGCTACTTTCTCATCACAAAAATGAATCATTTTTGAATCGAATTGTAAGTTGTGATGAGAAAGGAATCCAATACAACAACCTTAAATGTTCAGCACAATGGTTGGACCAAGACAGTCCAAAAAGCAAAATTCATCAAAAGAAGCTAATGGTGTGTGTTTGGTGGTCTGACACAGGTGTGATCCATTATGATTTCATTAAACCTGGCTCATCAATCATGGCCGAAGTATACTGCTGCCAACTGAACCAAATGATGCAGAAACTTACAAAACAACAGCCTAGATTAGTCAACAGATCCACTTCTATTTTATAGCAGGACAACTCCAGACCACACATCGCAAAAATGACATTGGCGAAACTACAGGAGTTGGAGTTGGAAGTTCTCCATCATCCACCATACTCACCTGATCTTGCCCCCACTGATTACCACTGCTTCCAGAATTTGGATAACTTTTTGATAAGAAAAAATTTAATTCTGTCGATGCTGTAAAACAGGCATTTCAAGATTTTATTGACTCTAGATTGCCAGGTTTTTATAGTTCCAATCTGGACAAGCTACCACTGAAATGGCAAAAGTGTATTGATGATATGGGTATGTACTTTGATGAATAAAACTATTCCTAGTATTTATAAAACATTAGCAAACTTTGTTTTCTTTTCTATAAATTTCATACTTGACGACTTAGTATTAGCATGCTGTACAAAATGCTTAGTGGCATTTCATTCATCTTCACGTTCTGAGTTCAAATTCCACCAAGGTCAACTTTGCCTTTCATCTTTTGGGGTCGATAAATTAACTACCAGTCGAGCACTAGGAGCAATATAATCGACTTAACCCCTCCCCCAAAATTTCAGGCCTTGTGCATATAGTAGAAAAGTAGTATCATCTACCCACAGTAGCTGAAGTTTCTGATGTCATAAATGCAACTCGCTGGCTTAATAAGGTAGATTTCAAAGCTTGCACACAGATACTGTTATAACTTTGATTCACGTATTACCTATTAATATCTAATCATCCATAGGATTATACTCACAGGTTTTAATATACACACAAAGGGAAGGAAAACTCACAAAAAATAATTAATTAATTAATTAATCAATTAATTAATGTTGCAAAATTTTCAGGAAAATTACAAAGATGTTTAAAGATCAAAACTCGAAAATTTAATAGTTTACACTTGAAAGTTATATTATGAATTTGAGATTGTGAAAAAATTATGGAATGAAATAATAAACATGTGCTTATTGAACTAATTGGTTTGTTAACAAAATTGGAGTTAATAAAAGCTTTGGCTTGTTCTCTTTGTTCTTTAAAGTACTGAGGTGTTTCATGATCTGAGACTACCCTTTTCATATCCAGCTGAAGTACACATTGTTGTATTGTGTTCAGGAATACAAAGTAACACATGTGATAGATTCTATATTCATGACTGATTGACAGATTGCCTGTTGCCCTCTTATAAATATGTATTAGCCTCCTTGGACATTCCAACTGAACAAGAAGGCCGAGATGCACCAATTAGTTGTTCACTGCATTTCTAAGGGAACACATTCAGAATGCTTGTATTATGTTAGTTCAGATGATTACAAAAATAGCTTCTGGAAATGGGTTATGAACTGATAATTGACAATAGGAATCTCTTACTAAGCATAAAATAGAGAGAGAAAGAGAGAGAGAGAGAGAGCGTGTGTGTCTGTTTTTGTGTATGTGTGGGTTTGAATGTATGTGTATGTATGTGCATAAGTGTGTGTGTGTGTGTGAATGCAGATGTAATAGTACAGGACTTCATACAACAATGTCTCTGCTACTGTATTAACAGAATAACTGGTTTCCAAATGCACTGCAGCTGGTGGACATTTTATGAAGTATCATTGTTATCTCCCTTGACATAAGCTGTTGATGGCAAGTTCTTTAGTGGTCTAAAATAACTAGTTTCTCAGAGCTGGTAGAAATCGTTACGGCACCAGGCAAAATGCTTGGCAGCATATTGTCCGTCTTTATGTTCTGAGTTCAAATGCTGCCAAATCCAACTCTGCCTTTCATCCTTTCAGTGCTAGGGTCGATCTAATCAACTTACTCTCTTCCTCCAAATTTCTGGCTTTGTTACAAATTTGAAATCAAAATTACTATGATCCAAGGCAGTGAGCTGACAGAATTGTTAGCATGCCGGGCAAAATGCTTAGCAGTACTTCATCTATATTTATGTTTTGAGTTCAAATTCAACCAAGGTCTACTTTGTCTTTCATCCTTTCAGGGGCGATAAAATATGTACTAGTTGAGTACTGGGGTCGATGTAATCAGGCATGTCACATGACTTTTAGAGGCCCCCTGCAACACTTTGTTTTGAGGACCCAACCCTTCAACCAAAATTCATAATCTATTCACCTTTTATTAATAGCTATATTTTACTTTATTCCATCTGAAGTTCAATATTTCACATTATCCTAGGAGTGGCTGTGTGGTAAGTAGCTTGCTTACCAACCACATGGTTCCAGGTTCAGTCCCACTGCGTGGCACCTTGGGCAAGTGTCTTCTACTATAGCCTCGGGCTGACCAAAGCCTTGTGAATGGATTTGGTAGATGGAAACTGAAAGAAGCCCGTCGTATATATATGCATATGTATGTGTATGTGTGTGTTTGTGTGCCTGTGTTTGTTCCCCCAACATCGCTCGACATCTGATGCTGGTGTGTTTATGTCCCTGTAACTTAGCGGTTCGGCAAAAGAGACCGATAGAATAAGTACTAGGCTTACAAAGAATAAGTCCTGGGGTCGATTTGTTTGACTAAAGGTGGTGCTCCAGCATGGCCGCAGTCAAATGACTGAAACAAGTAAAAAAAGAAGAAAAAAAAATAGGGAAGTTCGTAATACAATGTAATATTCTTACAAGAACTTTTGCAGGTACAATGTATTACCATATTATTTCTTGAAATTTTCAGTTAATACAATTTAACTCTTGTTCAACATGTTAACCAAAGAAAATAGATTACTCATCTGTGTACTTTGATCTTAATATGGAGCCTCTCAACTGCAGAGGCCCCTGCAACCATGGGGGTTGCAGGGGCTTAGCAACAGCCCTGGATGTAATTGACTTACTCCCTTCCCCAAAATTGCTTACCTGGTGCCAAAATATGAGATCAATATTCTTTTCTGCTCTAGGCACAAGGCCTGAAATGTTGGGCAAGGGTGGGTCAGTTGATTAAATTGACCCCAGTATGCAAATGATACTTAATTTATCGACCGCAAAAGGATGAAAAGCAAAGTTGGCCTCAGCGGAATTTGAACTCAGAATGTAAAGACAGACAAAATACTGCTAAGCATTTCGCTTGGCATGCCAACGTTTCTACCAGCCCATGAGACCAATATTACTATGAACTCAAGAACTTTTGTTTACAATCTATTGGCTGTATTTGTTAGATAGAACAATTAACCAGGATACTCAAGCATACATCATGTTGTATGGACTTGAACTTTATAGAAGATAGCCCTTCTTTCTATATGTATTCTATCTGAAATCTTGCATAATGTTTCAAACATATAAACATATCAATATATATATATATATATATATATATATATATATATATATATATAACTATTAAACTGCAAGAGATGATGCAGATAAGTTCTGTCTATAGAAACTTGCTATCTGATGGACTTCTCTTTCATAAAACTATTTTCATATGCTTTGTTTGTTCAAATATTTATTTTTTCATCGGGATATGGTATTTGTTTAAGTTAGCAGTTACAAGGTTGTTTTTATCTGCTAGTCTTATTGGTGCTAATAGCCTGGAATCATCGGATAGAGCTCACTAAATATGGTATTTTCAGACATAAGGTGACTGATAGAATATCCAATGTCCAAGAAATATTGGTTTTGGAATTTTGGCACAAGGCCAGTAACTTTAGGGAACAGAGAAAATCAATTGCATCAATCTCAGTACTTATTTTATCGACGCTGAAAGGAAGTAAGGTAAAGTTGACCTCGGTGGTATTTGAACTCAGAACATAAAGATAGACAAAAGGCTGCTAAGCATTTTGCCTAGCATGTTGATGGTTTTGCCAGCTCACCACCTTACTGCCCACGAAATATTACTTAATAGGTGCAAACATAGACATGTAGTTAAGAAGCCTGCTTCCTAACTATAAAGTCTTAGGTTCAATCCCACTGCACAGTACCTTGGGTGAGTCCCTTCTATTCTGGCCCCAGGCTGACCAAAACCTTATCAGTAGATTTGGTAAACAGAAAATAGAAGAAGCCCATTATGTATGTATGTATATATTGTTCATCTTTTACTTGTTTGAGTCACTAGACTGTGGCCATACTGGGGCACAACCGTGAAAAATTTTAGTTGAATGAATTGATCCGAATACTTATTTCTTTTTATAACCTGGAACACTTATTCTATTAGTCTCTTTTGCTGAACAGCTAAGTTATGGGGACGTAAACACTGGTTGTCAAGTGGAGCTAGGAGTCAAACACAGACACAAAGACTCACCCACATAGATTTACATAGCATACACCCCCCACATCATCGTCGTCGTCATCATCATCATCTTCATCATCGTCATCATTATCACCATCGTCATCGTCGTTGTCGTCATCATAATTTAACGTCCATTCTCCACGCTGGCATGCGTTGGATGACTTGACAGTAATAGGCCAGCTGGAGAGCTGCTTGGGTTCCATTTTGTCTATTTTGGCATTGATTCTGTGGCTAGATGCCCTTCCAAATCTGACCACTTTACAGAGTGTACTGGACGCTTTTAACGTGACACCAGCTTCAGAATTCTGACATGGCACTGGCATGAACACTTTGAAGTGACACTGGTACAGGTGCCTTGGTGTGGCACAGGTGCTTTTACATGGTACTGACATGGGTGCTTTTATGTGGCACTGGTATGGGCATTTTTGTGTGGCACTGGCACAGACATTTTCAGGTGACAGTGAGCTGGCAGAATCATTAGCACATGAGACTAAATACTTAGAAGTTTTTCTTCCAGCTTTACATTCTGAGTTCAAATTGTGCCGAGTTTGACTTTGTCTTACATTCTTTCATGGTTGATAAAATTAGTACCAGTCAAGCACTGGGGGTTAATGTAATTGACTAACCCTCACCCACTTCTCAAAATTTCAGGCTTTGTGCCTATTGTAGACAGAATATTAATATTTAATTTTTCTGAGTTCAAATTCAGACGAGGTCGATTTTGCCTCTCATCATTTTGGGGTTGATAAATTAAGTACCAGTTGCATACTGAGATCAATGTAATCAACTGGCTCCCTCCCCCAAAATTTCAGGCCTTGTGCCTAGAGTAGAAAAGAATATTAATAACAATAATATGACACCTCAAATTCTTTAGTAGATTCCTAAATTATGCAGATGAGTTGAAAAGAATATTAATATTTAATTTCTTGGACATTAATAAATTCCATAAAGTCTTGTAGTTCTAATCAACAAGTCAAATGAATATGTCTATTAGAATGTCAATCTTAACAAAGCGGCACAATGAAGTAAGCTGGATAAAAAGTACCAATATTTCATCTTGATATACAGATATTAACAGCCAAATTGAACATTGGATTATACTTGAAACCCCTTCTTGATGTATTGACTATAGAAAAAAATATGTAAATAAATATGATTTCAGTGAAAATGGTATAGCATATATCAAGAAACATATAATTTTAGATCAAAGTGCAAGAATTAAGTGAAGAGCATTCTTTTGATTGCTCTTACATAGATCATAGCTGCATATGTGTAAGTACTGGCATCCAAATAATTGTCAAGCAATGTAAGAATGAAGAATTGTTCAAGTCAACCATTAATTATAGCTTTCATATCTTAGCATGAGACACTTTATTGCCTAATATATTACCACTCAGTCAAACCATTCTTTGAGACATAAAAATAGCTTAATATTACTTTTATGATAATAGCAATTTACTACATTTTTCACTTGTTACTTTCTTCCAATGTCTTAATATCAGGTTAACTCTGATGTTATTAATAAGAGATTCTGTGATTGCATTCATAAGAAAAATGTAGATGATGATGATGATGATAATGATGACGATGACAATGATGACAATGGTGATGATGGTGATAATGATGATGACGATGACAACGATGCTGATGATGACAATGATACATCAATTTACGGTTGAAGATTAGTTTATGAATTTAATATTTTAATGCCCAATATCAATTATGTAGGATGTGTCCCGCTGTATCAATTGATATACTGATTGGCATACCGTATTATAACTATACTAGTATAATTACAATACCATCTTCTCCAAGTATGTTATTGTTATTCTTAGTTTCAATATGGCAGTTATAATTCTGTAGTGACATTATTCTAATGCAAAAATCGAATTCTTGTACTAACATCCAGCCATATTTCAAAGTCCATTCATAGTTTTCTTCATATGTACATTTATTTATCAGAATCTGAATAAATATTTCATAAAATTCAAAATAAAGTTTAGTAACTTCAGAATTTTCAATTATTTACAAACTTATTAATATTATTGATTATTCTTCTTCCTAACATGGTTCTGCATATACTATTGCTTGTTCTGTTTGTAACTGTTTCATGTACAACACAATTTTAGCTTTTATTTTTTAAAAAATATTCAAATGATAGATTTGAAGAAGCTCCCCATAATTTAAACAGTGTCAGAATAAATATGACACCTTGAAATGAAGCATACTTTCTAAAATATCAGCTTCACACTACATCTTAGTTTTAATTCACGCATCATCAAAGTGGCAGTAGCTAGCTTTTATAGAATTAATAAAATATGAATGTTATTATGTTCCCACTTGTGAAATGTCTCAATGATTAAAAAGCCTGTACTGGGAAGCTTTTTAATATTGTTTTAACATTGGGTTAACTTTGCATTAATGACAAACTTCTGGGAAGAAAAGCAAAGAAGTTTAAATGGAAAATGTAAATTTATAAATAAATGATTGCATTATCAATTATGGGCTTGAACAAAGTAATATGAACAATTTTATTGCTGGTTGTGTGGCTAAGAAGCTTGCTTTGTTGTGACATGGATTTGGGTACAGTCCCACAGTCTGCCACCTTGGGCAAGTGTCTTCTACTAGAGCTCTTGGCTGACCAATGCTCTATGATTGAATTTGGTTGCCAGAAATAATGAGGTAGTTTGCCTGTCTGTCTGTCACTCACATATATACATACATGCATACATACATACATACATACATACATATGCAGTGGTTTACGTTTTGTTCCTTGGTTGTGTTGCTGTTGATGTTGTGGCCAGCCATGTTTTTTGTAGTAACCCTGCATGATAAGTTCAAGTTCCAGTTGAAAATCACAACAATCATGAATAAAATGTTTCCTCAGTCAATTCATCTGAAGATTAACCAGTTACTTAACAGGGCTGATAGTTGTGGCTCCAAAGTTGGAGGTAGTCTTCATTGTATTTTCAATAAATAGTCTCCCATGCCAAATACACAGCTTATTGCTTTGATTTCCTATGTATGTATGTATCATTAAATTCATGCCCAAAGAAGCTGCACAACTCTACCGCAATCTATCAGATGAAAGGATGAGCATATATGAACAGAAGACCATGCATGGATATGTTAGTAGAAAGCTCAGAGATGATATTAACAATGATCACCAAAGCAGTTTATCATGGACCAACAACTAGATTACTACCCCCCATTTTGAAGGGTATGCATTTGCAATCCAGGAACAGGAAATATCAATCAAATACCTGCTGCACAAAAGGGACAGAGATGCAGGAAAAGCAGTAAAATGTGACAACCAATACAAACTTAGTAGAGTTAATGCTGAAGATATTACCCACATTATAAGCAGCTGTTCCAAAATATCATCATGATATTATCTACTGATGAGACATGGTGTTGTAGCTAGGACACTGTATAATGAGATCTATTGAAAGGATAACTCCAAGGACAAAGAAATAAGAACCCACTTTATGGTGGAAGCCATAGCCACTCATAATAAGGAGTACTGGTGAAATATCCCAGTGAAAAGCCTCCATAAAATGTAAGCACAACAGACCTGATATAATGATTTGGAGAAACTGTGTACAGTTGCAGAAATACACGTCACCTTACTGTACTCAAGAATACCTGTCCTCCACAGCTGAGGTGTTAAGATTGCATCCTCTGGTGAAGAGGATTAGCCAGCTAGAGTCTTGTGCCAGTGCCATTAGAAAAGCACTCATGTTGGTGCTACATAGAAGTGCTCAAAGCTGTGCTATGTTAAAAGTACCCAGCACACACTATAAAGTGGTTAGCATTAGGATTGGAATTCAGCCATAGAAACCAAGAACCTGGTGCAGCTCTCCAGCTTGTTAGCTCAGATCAAACCATCCTACCCATGCCAGCATGGAAAATGGATGTTAAAGGATGATGCTGATAATGATATTGAATACAACTAAAAAAAATACTTCACACAATTTAACTCTTTTGGTATAAATCCACTTGGGGCCAGCCCTTGTTTTATGATGTAACTTACTGTTTTATAGACGTCTAAATTTAAAAAAAAAGAAAACCTTTTCACAAAATTCCATGTTAATTAATGTTTCAAACACCAGGTTAACAATTACAAAATTATTTTACTCAAATTTTCATTATTTTAAGAATTAATTGAAACAAAAGCAATGCATTTTGACAAAAATATAGTAATAAAAAAGATTAGATATTTTCATAAACAAAATGTTGTTTTGTTAATGAATTGCTCGTTATTGTAAATGTACATTAATTAATAAGTAAACAAATGGCTGTACACAGACAAATACACTCAAGCTCAAAGATACATAGACTCATCTGTATAATTTAGGAAACTACTAAAGAATTTGAGGTGTCATATTATTGCTATTAATATTCTTTTCTACTCTAGGCACAAGGCCCGAAATTTTGGGGGAGGGGGTCAGTCGATTAGACCTACCCCAGTATGCAACTGGTACCTAATTTATTGATCCCAAAAGGATGAAAGGCAAAGTTGACCATGACAAAATTTGAACTCAGAACGTAAAGACATGAAATACCGCTAAGCATTTTGGCCAACGTGCTAACGTTTCTTATTTCTTTACTGCCCACAAGGGGCTACACACAGAGGGGACAAACAAGGACAGACAAACGGATTAAGTTGATTATATCGACCCCAGTGCGTAACTGGTACTTATTTAATCGACCCCGAAAGGACGAAAGACAAAATCAACCTCGGCGGAATTTGTACTCTGAACGTAGCGGCAGACGAAATACCGCTAAGCATTTCGCCCGGCATGCTAACGTTTCTGCCAGCTCTCTGCCTTATTATTGCTATTAATATTATGGCTATTTCTTTAAGGTGGTGAGCTGGCAGAGTCATTAGCATGCTATGCAAAATGTTGCTAAGCATTTTGTCTGTCTTCCCATTTTGAGTTCAAATTCTGTCGAGATTGATTTTTCCTTTCATCCTTTCAAGGTCAATAAAATAAGTACCAGCTACACACACATGTCACTTAGTGAGATCATACTTGAAGCCATGTGATTTGAAAGCATGAGTTTGTGAATCAAACTTCTTGTAGCAATTTGTCCCTTTTGCCACCAGCTTCTAATATTTTTGTCTCTACAACTAGCTCTATGGGATCATATTTTTCAGGTACAAATACATCTAACCTTTTCCTATCTTTTATATTAATGAATCATGAAATTACTTCCCCTGCTGGAGATGTATAGTTAGTTGCAGGTTTAGTTTACACTGGAAATCATTAAATTTTAACTTCTGAGTGTAAACTCTTAAGATACAAGAAAGTGAGTATAAAGAAAAATATGGAATGAGGATGGGAAGGTGTTGGTTCATAGGAGTGTGAGAGGAGAGTGAAAGGTGGTTAGAGATAAGAGTAGAGGTTAATGTATGAATGATGAACAGGGTGGAGATGTAGCCAAGGGTACATTTCAGTATGGGGGAGAAGGTAAAAGAAATAACTCATGAAAGAAGTGATACATGGCCATAAAGGAAGAGTGGAAAATTACAATAAACTTGTAGATAGACCAGAAAATAGAGAAAGCTTGAAGATAGATCAGACGGAAAAATCCTTTGTTGTTTCTAGAGTAAAAAATTATTTTAGTTTCAAACAAAATTTGCTTTGTTGGTGATACCTCCCTCACCAAGAGAAATATGCATAGTAGAAGTTCACAGACAACTTTAGACTTTAACATGAAGACTTTGAACATAATAATATAAAGTGGAAGACAAATGCTTCTATAGCTCTCAAAATTATTTTCTAAATTTGCCTTATCATAAAGAGATCATAAAACTGATGAATTATCATCAGAAATAAATCCTATAAAGCATATTAATCTATATTAATTGCATTCTTGTATCCATAACAGAAGAAATAAAATTGCTTATTTTGGATGTATATATTTTCCTATGTGTTTCTTTCAATAGATGATACCGGTTTTATGATATATGATTTCAAATAGCATGAAATATAGCTTATATCACATACTACCACAAAGCAAAGTAGTATATCAAATAATACAATAGAAATTCTTTTACTGCCTTTTACAGAAGTATGATGCATACATTAAACTTCAGCTTGATAGAGTATTAAAAGTTAAGTACAGAAAATAAAATTGATCAGATAGCATAAAGCAATAAATTAAAGGAAAGTAACTGAATGATGTGTGTTAGATATATGCACTTGGCATCAGAGGTTTTCTGATCATTCATTCATTTTGAATGCATATAACTATAATGCTATAGTAAAACCTGTTTATAAATCAGCTTGCTCTTGTTAATAAATACTAAAATCTGAATCCTGAATAGAGGCTTCAATTGCATTGAGGAAGGTGGTGTACCATCGATGAGGCATTGAGGATAACTACTTAGTAGTCATGTTAGATAAGATATTCCTGCAGATTGAGAACAAAAGAACAGTGGCAGTGTTTTGCTTAGCGTCTTGGGAGATTTGTGCTCTTGAGCTGTTATATTACCAAACTATATCAATCAGTGATTTAATTTTAAAGGACAGATTCAGCTGTATAAAGATTAAAGTTCTTCAGTGTATACCTGTTTCATTTGAATATCATATAACTGAATTCATTCTAAATCTGGCTGACACAACTGTATGGAAAACTACCACCACCACCACCACCACCACTGCCACCACCACTGCCACCGCC
>NC_068982.1:29408955-29414273 GCF_001194135.2 Octopus bimaculoides
CCACCACCACCACCGCCGCCGCCGCCGCCGCCACCACAATCACCATTATCATCAGCAGTAGCAGCTGTATTTATTGTTGATCTGTCATGCTGGCATGGGTTCGATAATTCAACAAGATCCAATGAGATGGAGGACAGGGCTGAATGGCAATGTCTGCTTTTGTATGGTTTCTACAGCTGGATGTCCTTTCTAATGCTAACCACTCTACAGAGTGTGTTGGGTGCTTTTTTTCATGAAAGTGACACCAGTGAAGTTTTCATATAACATGCAAAGCAAAGAAAAAGAAGTGGACCCCTCAACTGCATGGAGTAGTAGCTGATAGGGAGGTGGATTTATGCCAGGTGTTGAGAGACTAAAGTATGAAAGAGGGACAGACATAGGGGTCTTGCTATAGAAGAGGTATATGGCTACCTCACATTATATAAAAGTGGGTGATAGTAGTTGGAAAGAAGATAAAGATCTTGTGATGAGGTATCAGAGCATATATACTCTCAATGCATAAGAAGAGTAGAAGAGAGAATACAGTCTGAGTATGAGGAGATGTAGGTGGATAAATTCATTGGATAGAGATGAGGGTAGAGGTTAATGTGGTGAATAATGTATATGGGGTAAAGTGTGGAGAAGGTAAAATAAATAGGTCAGGAAGGAGAGGGTGGTAAGTGGTAGTGTAGGAAGAGTGGTGAGCAAAAGTGTAATAAATCTGTAGGTAGATCAGAAAATAGGGAGATGATGTGTAGGCAGGAGAATATTGGTGAAAGAGATATACAAGGACAGAGACAGAAGTCAAAGTTATGTCATGGTGGCTTTAGTGACTGGGAAACAATGGTGGGTTGGGAACATTGATGGTAGATATGAGAAGGTATTGAAAGTGCGAGTAGACATGAGTGTGTGTTAAAGATGAGGATGGTAGTCTTAAGATATAGCTTAGGGGAGAGATAGAAATACCTGAAGGCACAGAAAGTGGTGAACAGTGGAAAATAAAGTGGAAAGAGGATCTATTGAGAATGGGGAATGGATGTTAAAGGAAGTGGTTCCAGGGAAACTGGGAGGTAACCAGTAGCATAAAGGGGAAGAAATAGGTGTCGATTTGGTTATCATATGATTACAGCAGCTGAATAGTACCATTGCTAGAAGAATGATAAAGCGGTGTGTGTTGGGAAGGTGAGAGGTAGGGAAAACTTGACTGGAACAAAATGAGTGCAGAAGTAGGGGGCAGTAAGGATATTGACATAAATCTAATGCTTTTAGGACCTTGCTTTCTCTGTGATAAATGGATTTTATCAAGCATAGCAACATGCCAATCATCTCAGTCTCTTCTCATCTTTTCCCTAAAGCTCAACACTTTGAGATCAGCATTCACTACTTTATCCCAAGTCTTCCTGGATTTCCTTCTTCCATTTTAAAGTGATTAGTACTTCTGTATACAGCTGTCATCATCCAGTCACATCACATGACCATACCAGCACAGCCTTCTCTCATGCAAACTACATCTGATTTTTCACATTCCCAATTTTTCTTTTAACACATTTGCACTCTGTCGTACATGCACAGGAAGGGATTGCATGTCCATTGAAGCATACTAGCTTAATTCCTTTCTATTTTTTGCATGTCCTCTACATTCGGTATTATACCCCGCCTCTCTCTCTCCACATATATATATGTATGTGTGTGTGTGTGTGTGTGTGTGTGTTTGCAGTGTCTTCACATTGATGTTGTTGATGTTTATGTCTCCCTCAATCAACATTTTCCACAGCTTGGCACTTTCATCAGTTTAGATGTATGAAGACTGGTGAAATGAAAAATGTTTCCTGAAAGGCAAGTAAGAGTTGCTAACAGGAAGGGCATCCAGCCATAGACTATTGCCACAATAAGTCTCTTCTAACCCATGTCAGCATGGAAAAAGAATACATAAAAAAAAAACCAATAAAAATCATTATTAGCTCTCGTGACGATATATTTGCAACATTATTAGCTTTAATCATTCAGTTAAGGATGAAAAGAAACATTAAACCATTCTGGAATGGTTTCTGAAGTAAAAGAATCCATTTCAAAACATTGACATTCTTAATCAATATAGAAGAATATTTAGAAACACAATGCTGCTTTATAAAATAGAAAGATACCAAAAGCCAAGAATCTTTTTATGAATAGATAAAGAATTTGATGCCCCAATACTATTTTCTAGAATTAAAAAGCAGGTGCATTAAGTTTAAACAATAGATTAAATTCAAAGAAGAGAGAGAAAATAGATCTAATAGGTGTTGTAGAATAAAACAAATAAGTAAAGTAAGTATTGTCTATTAAAAATTTAATCGATTTTACCCTTTCTTCAGCTTCTAAAAAGAATCTAATCGTAAATTATTATGATTTTTACCTAAGTTTATTGATTCCATTTATTTCTCTCTTCAGAGCAAAAGCATCCATAGAACTGGAAATTTATTCTGGAGAACAGTAGACTAGGCAGATGAATAAAAAGCGCTGGGTAATTATTGATTTTTTAAAGTAAACAATCACTATTTATCACTATTGATTTTTAATTGGCAACATTTCTTTATTTCTCTTTGGTTCTGGATGATTATTCAACCTCGAGCGTTTGGAAACTTTGTAAGTACAAATATCAATTCAGTAATAATGTTCTTTGATGGCTGATTGCTTTCTACCAGATCTGAAATGTATTACACTGTTTCTCAGTTTTTCTTTTCTTTTTTTTTGTTTGTTTGTTATTAAAGTGCAACTTTAAAGGTAGTTTAGTTTCTACCTTCATTTCTTTTTGTTGAACTCAGTTAACAATTAATACACTTTTTTTTTCCTGAGTTACTCTCAAATAATGCATCACTGTAATAGTTTTTAACATTATAAAGATTTAAATGAGAGAGCTTTTATAATTAGTAAAAAAAAAACCCAAAATATAAAAAAATACACATGATGGAAAATAATTCAGGATTTGGTTTAATGCAATTAAATTTTCAATAAATACATCATAGGTTGATTGTTATGATTCATTGTTTTCATATTTTGGTCAGAAAGATTTATGTAAATAAAGGTTTCTATTTCAATGTCATTATGAAACTAACAATGGAGGAAACTGAATACCACATGTAATAGGAAGTTTCCTTTCAAAATATTAGACAAAAACCAAAAAAAAAAAAAAAAAAAAAGGAAATCTATTTAATCTATTTACAAAAGTTTTGTTTTTAATATATACCCAGCCCAAACAAATATTTTAATGGCAATTATCTAAGAGGAACTTTTCAGCAACAGTTTGCTTTTTATTTACATTATTTACATTTTCATTTCTGATTCTACTAATATGAAAGGATAAACCTACAACTTCACAGCATTAAATATTACTGATTCCATATTCATCGATATGTGGTATCCTGAAGTCTATTGCATACACCACTGTTCAATATGTTTAACCGTAAGATTTAATAGTACTTTCTGAATATTTGCTCATTAAAGAGACAGTTTTTCTTTATTAGCATGAAAAAAAAAATTTCGTTAGTCCATGCTATTGATTTATTTACTTATTTTGCAATATTGAAATTTCAAGCTGAAAATTGCTAGAATATTGTTTGGAAATAAATTCTAATTTAAAACAGTGCACACTTGACTAAATTTCTAGTACCTGGTTTAGAATAGATGACAGAACAATAGTTGTACACTATTGGCAATATGATAATATGGTATTTGCCCTTCATGTTTCTGAAAATAACCAGATTAGCACCTTTATTCTTTGCAGGACCTGAAGTGGTTTATTAGGCTAGTATTGGCATAAAATCTCTGGTTACAGTGGGGGCATATTACAGCAGAATCAGGACCTGGTAGATGTCTTGCATTCCATGTAGCCCTCCTCTCCTTAATTTCTCTGATCATTTCTGACTCTGAGAAATATACTCCAGAGTACACAGCACTTTGTCACATTGAGCAATCTTGAGCAAGATGTTCTCAAGTCGACTGCTCTAAGTTACAGAAATGGTAAATGGTTACAGCACAAATGCAATTAATGTAAACTTGATAAAATAATATTCGTGATGCCTTATCTCTACTAAGTATAGAAGCAGATGCGTTACATAAGAGGACTTGATGAAAGGTCTTACAATTAAAAAAGGTTGGAGAAAAGTTTTTAAATATGATAAAGTGGAAGTATATGAACATAGAAATTATTTTTCATCTTACTGTTAGTTTTGTTTCATTTTGAAAAGGAAAAGTTAAAATTTCTGTTATGGTTTGTTATTGTTTATATTTTGAATTACATATATATTGGGTCACCAAATTTTTTTGAATGGTTAGAGTCTCTATGGATCTTAATCCAGTCTTGCTTTCAGGGTTTATAAAATAAGTACCAGTTGAGCACTGGGGTTGATGTAATCAATTCAGCCCTTCCCCTAAACTTTCTGCCCTGGTGCCAAAATTTGAAAGCAATATATGTCCCAAATACCAGATTAATAATAACAATGTTATTTTCCTAAATGACTTCACTATTTTCAAAACAAATTGAAACAAAGTTGTGTATTCCATCATAAATATGGTAAAAAAAAGGGTTAAAACACAATTAAATTGGATTTTCACTGTGGTTAATAGGCTACAGAACATACAACCAACTAAGAAACAATTTAGAGAAAAAAATGACATTTATTTTCCGATTTTGACAGTCCACTACTTAATTATTTACAAAATTCAAATTGTCCTGAATGGAAACTCTTAAATAAAATGATAATAGGTAATAATTTAAGCATTTTTTATTGCTTTATATCTCTGGTTTTGAGTTAAGTCCCTATTATTTATTACCTGTATTTCCCTAAAATAATGCTACAACATACTGCATGATATATTCACCTGCATCGCCAAAAGGAAATACATTTCATATGCATAGCAGCATCACAATATAACTTTAAATTCTTGACAGCATTGTTATTATTTAATAATTGCTCCTGTTCTCTCTATAAATAGTTTACAATAAAAAGAAAAAGCAAATAATTGTTATGTAGCTTTCAAAGATAAATGAGACATTTCCACCCCGCTTGATAGGACATTTTATCACTTTTATGTACAAATGTATGTATGTATATGTGTGTTGTGTGTGTGCGTGCATGTGTGTGTGTGTATGTATGTAGTCATACATACACACATATGCATTTACACAATACATACATGCATACACAAATTCACATATTGTAATAGAGACAACTGTAGAGTCATCTGTATAACAAGTACCAATAGTTATCACAGTATATATATATATATATATATATATACTCTTTCTCATTTACTCTTTTATATATATATATATAAAAGAGTAAATGAGAAAGAGTATA
>NC_068982.1:29414420-29418754 GCF_001194135.2 Octopus bimaculoides
TGTTGCTGCAGTTTTTCCCATTATCAACGAAGTACTAACATCCATTTCTATTATGCAGCCATAGATTGGACAAACTGCCATATATCATATCACTGCTGGATCTGGCATTGTACACTAGCTTTTGTGTGACCCAACTACTCAAAATCCAATCTAGTCACTTTTTCTATATCATCTTCTATGAGTCCTCTCCAAAGGCATCAAATGGTTCTTTTGTCCCCCAGGCACCTCCGTCTATTTCCATATGAATGCAATCATCCTCCTACAAAGCATTGACTGATGCCTTTAATGTCCAGCTAGTCCAAAAGTTCATATGCCAATTAATATTACCCATTCAATGTATTATTATCTTTTCACCTCTTTCTAGCCTCCACAGAAATTTTGAATTCAGCATCCCTGTCTCTCTCTCAAACTGAATCAAGCTTCTTGCACAAATTCCATCCAGTATATCTTTCACGAGAACAGAAATCCTTCATTACAATATCAATAAATTCACATATCTAATTCAAAGGGATTTGATCTCAAAACATACAGTGGAAGGGCCAGTACCAGGGTATTTAGTACTCTAGGCCAGTCCTACAATGTGAACCCTTTTCCCTAGCTCTATACAGGCCATCAACTCCCAGTTCTATAATATGCACCTTTTCTCCTAACCCTACAATGACCTCCTTACTTCATCCAGCTTCCCATTTTATGGCCCCTTTAACATTTTTTCCACAAATTCCTCCAGTCATCAACCACTTTACACCAGTTAAAAATGCAGTGCAAAAAAAAATTATAATTAACCTGTGTGCAATAATTCTAGTTTGCACAAAGAAAATGCAAACTACATAAGTCCAGAGCCAACTCCTTGCCTTCTGTCTCAACAGACCACCGATGCCAAACCTGCAACAGAGCCTTCCGGACATGCATCAGACTGATTGGCCACAGCTGGCCACACTGTACCCCATATTCTTCTCCTTAGTCATCACCGACAACGATGGACAAACTAAATGTAACATAACATTATTATGACACATGCCATTAAGTAAATCTCTTACATGGGAAACTTTGAAATGCTTCATGTCAAATCATATAACAAGTCATAAGGCCACCTGACCCCTAATATGTCACACTTCATCCCAACCCTATCCTCCATCCTTCTACGGTTCAAGAGAAACCTCTCCTGCTCTCTTCGTTGATGAGTGATTTTCTGTCTTTAGGTGGATTGAGAAATTTTAGGTTGTTCAGAATTTATGCAATCTTATTATATATTAGTGCATTCGGTAACTACCTAGTTGATTTAATATGTAATACTGACTCGACATAGAGCTGGAACAAATACTGACATTGTAGCAACTATATGGATACACTGCCTTATTAAAAAGTCATTTAGCAGCCAAAAGTATCTCCTTTCCTTCCAACTGTATAATACGTTTGTCTCCTTGAACTTTGCTCAATCGACCTTCTTCCTCTGCTTGCTCCAGATGGTAGCTAACAGTATTTCTGAAGTCAATACAGACATGCATTTTTACTGTAAACATCTTTAACAACAGTCAGTATAGCAAAGCTCTCTGAAAACTATACTACACTGTTCAATGTGTCCTATTTATAAGATAATAAACCGAGTGTGATTTGAGAGACATTTTGGCTGCTATTTCTAGCAACTCATGTAACTATGCAGACGCAGGATTTTATATGCCACATCTAACTCTATTCAATGCTATGCAGACAGAAATATCTCCTTTCCCATCCTTTAAAACCAGTGCTAGTTTATTGCTAACATCAGCTATGCTTAATTCCATCAATTGACCCTTAAATTATCCACCAACACCAAATTGTCTTACCATTATACCTGCTGTATTGAGTGACCATGTTTACTGAAAATCACCTGCTGGGAATGTCTGAGTTTTCTCAGATAAGAAAAGAATATTATATGTAGAATGTAGAAAAGAGTATGAAGTTGTTTTAAGAAAGATGTATGCATATGCTGCAATTTTCTGCAAAGGAACACATCATCACAGGGAAGATATATTTAAAATTATTCAAGTTTTTAAAGTATCTAAGTATTTTTCAACTCATTTCAAAATCACTTGGCACACCTGTAGATCACATACAGCATAGAATTGTACCATTATACAATGGTTGACAATTTCAGCTCTATTGTCATTGAAGAAAATATTGAATAATGTAGTACAGATATAGTCCTAATATAGTCCAAAGTATATATATATATGTTTATATGTAAATATGACAAGATGGTCATGGCTGAAACATCTTCGACTTAGGTTTGCTTGACCATGGCTAGCCTCCAACTAGACAATAACAACCAGCATTAAAAAACCACAGCAGATAAAAAAGCCACCTACATCCTTCAGTTCATATCATATCAATTGCACTCCAACAGATCTCCAAGCTTCTTGTCACTTACACAGTGTTTTTCTTTCTAAACCTTGGACCAAGTATTGATTTCAAATTTTGGCACAAGGCCAACAATTCCAGGGCAGTGGGTAAGTCAATTGCATCGACCACAGTGTTCAATTGGTACTTGTTTTATCGATCCAAAAAAGGATGAAAGGCAAAAGGATGAATTTGAACTGAGAACATAAAGATGGACAAAATGCTAACAATTCTGCCTTCCTTGGACCAAATATTACAAGCAGTCTTTAATCCCAGGAATGGTTACTTGTGTTTTTACTGTACACTAGCTGTTAACACCTCTACATGACAAACTTTATATTTGGTCAATTGGTGTCACTCATTCACATCAATTTTCCAGTCTGAGAGAAAAGCTTCCAGATACACTAAACATTGTCTCATTTTCATAAATGAAATTAATTATTTTTGTCTCCTTTTTTTCTCTTTGCCTGTATTTATTCTCACTTGAGATAGTTTTCTATAAATCTTTGTCTCTTTTTATTTCTTCTTTGTCTTCTGACTCAAAATTAATATTTATTTTTATATATCTGTCACTCTAATCATTAATCCTTATGTAACTGTTTAAAAAATAATTATAAATCAGCAAGAGATTTCTTTAGTTGCCAAAGAAGTGGATTTCATGCTGTATTGATTTCAAGTTAAAAATTATAGCATCTCTTTCATGAAGTTCTTAACGACTAGAAATCTAATGACAGTAAATTAAATACTAAGAAAAAATTATTTCAAGCATTATATTACAACTGTTTCTAATTACTTCTTGTATTAAAATTAAATCTTTTGTCTACTAGACATTTTTATCAAACTAGTTATGTGATTTTTATTTAACATGGGGAAGCATAGCATCAGAGCTAGATCAAATCAACTGATGCCCAAAGGGCAGTCTTACAATGTATTTCCGCTTTACTGTTCCATTGTCTTGACAGGATATTATGATATACACTGAATATGAAATAATAGATTGAACATTTAGATTTTAGTTTTCTTTCAGGGTATCTCCAACAGCTATATTAAATATAATCTGTTTCTTTTTAATTATATTTATTTAATACTGAATAGCAGTAAGCAATATTAATGAACTATTTGCATATAACTAGGGAAACAGGAAAATGTGCAAATTTTCAAAACACATTTTTAGTTTTAAAAAATTATTATAAGGGAAAAATATAAATGCAAAAAGTAAGGGAAAATAATTCTTTCAACAGAAATTGAAACTGGAGGTAAATTTTAAAAATATTATTAGAACAAAACAAAACAAAATATCATTTATTCCACTCATTTCTAATTTTAAAAATGTATACCATTTCAAGACATATGCATCAATAACCTGGCAGGGGAAGAAATAACTCTGGTGTTTGGTACCCCTTTCCATTGGTGCTCCCATGCATATGCCTATTTAGATCCATGGTTAATCAATGGTGTATGAAATACAACTTAAAAACAAACAGGTACCATCAATCAATCATAAGTATGACAAAGTAATATTGTAAATAGTATCTCAAACAAAATTTATTTGGCACTCAGTTTTGTCATCATTGATATGAATTTATATAGTTAACAAAACATACTTATATACTTGCCTCCTCGGTATGTATGTATGTATATATGTATGTATGTATATATGTATGTATGTATATATGTATGTATGTATGTGCTTGAGTGTGTAATTATTATTCTTAATAAAGTGTACCACATGATTGATGACATTTTTGAGCAAGTGATTTTGTTTTTAAACATTCATATATACAATGGTATAAATCTTCTAAAATGGAACATCACTGAAGCAGCTTTGGAAAGGCCATTTTCCTCTGATATCTCAAAGATGGAAGTTAATTTACTCTATAAATGACCTATCTTTCTCCAGCCAAACTAAATCATACTTGTTAATATATTTCAAAACCAGTAAACTCTACCTCCACCTA
>NC_068982.1:29418805-29427126 GCF_001194135.2 Octopus bimaculoides
AGGCAAGACACTTAGGATGAGAGAAAAGTGACATTACCAAGATATTTAAAGGGTAAAGTTCTCTGCATAATAACAAGAAAACAAGACAACAAAGGAAACAAAGGCAAAAATAAAAAAAATAAAAATACTAAGGTATCCTACACCACATCTCTCCCCTTCTCTCTCTTTCACTATCCACATACACACTTTCTTTCTCTATCCACATACACACTCTCTCTCTCTTTCACTATCAACACACACAGACACATTCCCCCTCTCCCCCCTCTTTCTCTCCCTTTCTCTAGCTCTGGATGTGAAAAACTTGCTTTTTGTTTCACTTTTGCTTGAGTGGATATTATTCTACAATATTCAAATGTCAAGAAATGAAACAATAGATTGACTTTCTATTTGTTTATTAGGTTAACCATTATTGACATTCTATCTGTCGATATTTGTAGTGAGGTAAGCTGTATAGTTATGACTTTTTCAATACAATTTTCTATTAAGGACAGAAGGATGCAATAATGGTTGAGCCTGGGTTAATGACAGCTCTAGCATTATTTCTTAAATTTCAACAACGATATCAAGGTTTAAACGATACTTTTTATTTTAATTTTAATTTTCCATTAAAATTCCTTTCAGAGGAATATAGGAAATTACTCTTGTGCTTTACTTTATATTATTGGCCCCTAGAAAGATGAAAGGCAAAGTTGACCCCTGGCAGGGTTTGAAATCACAATGTAAAGACCTATGACTAAATACTGTAAGCATTTTGTCCATTGCTTTAACAATTTTACCTTTCAACCAAATATCTTTTGCTTCAATGGTATTGTTTTTATTAACATGGTGATATTGTTGTTGTCATGAGCAGCATGCTGATAAAAATAGCGGAATACTAGACATTCTTACTGGTTTCAACCATTCAATAGAGGCCAGGGTGATGATGGTGATGGTTGGGGTGTGTCATGAATTGTCAACTGAATAAAGAATGCTTTACAAAATTTACTTTTATTCTCTTATGTCTCTGTCAGCCATATTTCATAGCCAAGTTTGTCTTTCAAAATCTCTGTAATGGTTGTATGTTGAAACAGGAAGCTAATGCTGTAATCAATGTTGTATTATAAGTGGTATTGTACTGTTGTTTTTGGTATAATGGTGTAGTCATTAAAGTATGGGATGTGAAAGAAGGTTCTTTGTCAATCTTCCTTTCAAAAGTTGAGGAAGTCAGAAAAAAAAAAAAGAAATTTTAAATCATATTATTTTATATAAGAACAACAGATTGTCTTTATACAAACCAAATTCATAGTGCTCTTAGTGATATATGACAATAATAGTGTTGGAATTAAATTTATTTTGGAAAACATAAGACGGATTCTTGAAACTGAGCCAACCAGCAGGAGCCCTAGGGGTAGACTAAGAATGAGATAGTTGGATAATATCCATAGTCTCGGTTGGTCATTCATGGAAATCAGCTGGAAAGTCTAGTGATGGTTGTCTGATGGTACCCTATGGAGGAAGTTCCTGAGTACTCTACCCTAACATCTTGCCAAGAAATAGTGGGCAGAGAAAAGAGATGGATGAATGAATAATTCTTAATTTTGATTGTTATAATAAATGTGTGTGGCATATATGTTTGTAAGCGTAAAGTTATATGAAGTTTAAATATTCTTTTGGATGATCAAGTAAGCATTATTGATTAATTAACAGTCATGTTTTGATCATTCTAATTGTGGCACATTTTGTTTTAGAGATAAAAACATAGAGTATACGAAGCTAACTTTGACATTAATAAAGATATGACTGAAGGAAGATTTGTTTACTTTACAATCAAATTAATCATTTATTCATTTGAAATATATTTTCATTCAAATACACTTTTACTAATTTAAGGTTTAGCACCACATGTCTCAGTTCTTTACTCCAGAATAAAAATATGCTAAGACCAAGATGATCAAGCTTTATACATA
Organism: Octopus bimaculoides; assembly: GCF_001194135.2. Classification (NCBI taxonomy): domain Eukaryota; kingdom Metazoa; phylum Mollusca; class Cephalopoda; order Octopoda; family Octopodidae; genus Octopus; species Octopus bimaculoides. The sequence continues at coordinate 29,420,752 of NC_068982.1, forward strand.
ATAAAACAATTTAAGTTTATGACTGACTAATGATTAACTATTTGGTAACTTACAACACTAGGTTTATTATAGTTTAAAAATCTTGCACTCCAAGTTGAAAATAGACATCAGTAATAAATTGTTCACAAGTGTCTAACAGAAAGTCATATTCAGTGCCTTTAGCAGGTTATCTGATAAGTCTGAATTCTTAGGGATGACTGAAGTTGTATAACAATAACACAACTGATACAAATAAGTTACATCATAGTAAAAGATTGATAGATTTATGTTAGAAATAGAACAGAATTAAATGTGTGTTGAGCCATGAATGTTGAACACCTATGAGGAAAGTTCTAAAGATTTTGGAGTAGCAAAAGAGATTGTTGATCACGATGGTAATTGGATTATTAACTGCAAAATTCTCAACCAATTTTGCTTCAATAAGTGTTTTAGATAAAAGTGACTGAAACCTAAAAAAGATTGTGGTTTCATCAGGATTTCATAGCATAACAAATACTGTTTCACAAAGAAGGGCTGTCCTCTTCAAGGTCAGGAAATATGCCCGGATCCACCAACCACTAACCTTCTATAGAGCTATGGGTGGAGGCACAATGGCTCAGTGGTTAGGGCAACAGACTCGCAGTTTTGATTACCAAACCAGGTGTTGTGAGTGTTTATTGAGTGAAAACACCTAAAGCTCCATGAGGCTCTGGCAGGGGCTGGTGGTGAACCCTGCTGTACTCTTCCACCACAACTTTCTCTCACTCTTTCTTCCTGTTTCTGTTGTACCTGTATTTGAAAGGGCCAGCCTTGTCACACTGTGTCATGCTGAATATTCTCAAGAACTACGTTAAGGGTACACGTGTCTGTGGAGTGCTCAGCCACTTGCACGTTAATTTCACGATCAGGCTGTTCTGTTGATCGGATCAACTGGAACCCTCGACGTCGTAAGCGACGGAGTGCCAACACATAGAGCTATGGTGAGACCCACAATGGTGTACTGTTCACACATCTGGAATGTTGCTGCTGTTGCTGCTACACTTAAAGACATCCTAGACTCATCATCATCATCATTTTAAGGTCCACTTTTCCATACTTGCTTGCATCAGATAGAATTTGTTGAGGCGGATTTTCTATGACCAGAAGCCCTTCGTGTAACTAACCTTCCAAGCAAGGTAATATTTCCTCGTAGCTAGACGTGTTTTTCACAGAAGACGGGAAAGGAACAACCTCACTTGTATGACACCGATGTTCATTTGCATTCATCACATAGTGTCTAGACAAAGGTATACACAAACATACACATACACAGACACACACACACACACACACACACACACACACACACACACACACACACACACACACAAATACATACATACATAAGACGGGCATTTTCCAGTTTTCTTCTACTAAGTTCATTCACAATGCTTTGGTTGGTCTGAGGCTATAGTAGAAGATACTTGCCCAAAAAGCTCTGCAGTGGGACTGACCCCAAGATTACATGATTAGGAAGCAAGCTTCCTAGCCACACAGCCGTGCCTGCACCCAGACAGTATTTAAAAATAAAACATCAACTGACTGATTAGTGCTTTCCATCACCTATATTTTAGCCATTCCTCAGGTACCACATTAAGACTACACCCTGGTCTTTCTTCCTAGTATGTCAGTCTTCTGGACTCCCTCACAGTCAGTGTCCAAAGAAGCATAAATTGTATCAATGTTACTGGTCTTTGAGAGCCCAAGAAGGTTATGAGTACAGCACTTTCCTCCTGACAAGGACTAATAAAAGAAATATCTTATTTAATGTTTAGAAAAAGAGGGAAAGAGTAAAAGCATCATAATATATTTGCATTATAACTAACAGATACGAAAACAAGATACTAATATATCAAGATAAACTCATGCATTGTTTGTAAAGATGCAACTAACAACACCTCAAATGAAATCATCTATTTTCCAATTTTCTCAACATTTTACTATTTTGGTCAGGGCTGTCACTGAATGTTCCTCAAAATGCTGACTATCATATCATAAAACATGGTTAATATATATTTTTTCATATGCTTTAATATATATTTAATAGTATTTTATACCAGAATGACTTAATGATATTAAAATGATTATTAATAAGTTGAGTGTTTTAGAGTAGCTATACTTTAATACACATTTTTATACAAGATTAAAGATTGGACGATTTGGTGAGAACTGTAGAAATGTAATAAGTAGAAATATGATTAATAAAAGAATAAAACCATTCACATTATTATTACTGATATTATTTTTGAAACAGCATATTAATGATAACAGTTTTTTTCCAGAAATAATTTCCATTATGTAGGAGACAGTATGACATGGGATCTTTATTACATTACTCCTATTGATATTTTGTCAAGAAAAGTAATATATATTACTGATATTTTATCAATTTTAGCAAAATAAAAGTCTAATCGAACCCTAGCAGAATTTTGTGAGGCAGAAATGTAAGGCACCAAATAAAATTTCATAAAGTAGTAAATTTAACCGTTTACTGTCAAGTATTATTGTATTGTCAATAAGGTGAAAGACTGCATCAAATAATAGTTATAACAATGACAGTTCTATTACATTACAGAAGATAGAATCTAGCAATATTTTACAAAAGTAGAGGTAATCTTAAATATTGGTAACAATTGACAAAAATGACTGAAATAATCATACTTCACATGAATTAGATGTCAAGAACAAACTTTAACAATTTTGTATGATCTGGATTATCTGTAGAGAATTTAATGGAGCCTTGATTTCATAAGAGATGAATCTAAAATGTTGTTAGAGAATTGGATGAAATGCCTTGTGATGCATATTCCGCCCCCCGCCTCCATTCTGAATTCAAATCTTGTTGAGGTCGCTGCTGCCTTTCATCCATCCAGAGTTGATGAAATAAAGTACCAGGCTTGGAGGTTGGACTGGCAGAACTGTTAGAGCATCACAAAGGATCTTTGTTCTGGATCTTTGCATTCTATCTTCAAATCCTGCTGTAACTTATTTGGGATGGCAGACTTAATCAACCACCTGATCTAATATCAAACATTTTATTCTTGGATGCCCTTAGAGATGTCCACTCTATTGAAAGCATTCAGGTAAGGCCTCCAGTTTACAGATACCTTCCTCCACCCCATTACTCCACAACTCTTGGAGGCCTGGAAAAAAGTCATTGATACTGCCATTCCTTCTGACTAAAGGAAAAAAAGTTACAAATTAAGAAATAATATTGATTATATATTTAACGGCATCAGATATGACCTTAGTAAAAATGCAATCAAATATTCCAAAAATGTTTTATATTTTAAAGATAGTTTTTCGCTTGTGTTAATGCTTAAAATACAAATCACCGGAAGTAGTATTAAAATACAACAATTAAACAAAAGCTAATCTAATATCTTGGTTTCTTAAGAGAACTGAAGGTCAAAGGTCAGCCAATAGCAATTGCATTCAATATATTGGCATCTTATTTCTAATAGGAATTTTTTGCTTGTTATGTGAAAACTGCTTTTGAAAACCCTATCCAACAAAGCTGCAACTTATTCAGCTCATATGGAAAACATATATATATATATATATATATACATAAAACAAGCTCTGTACCCTGTATTGATAATTCAGTAACTGACATACTGTAAAAATCAACAACAAAAAAAAGTTTGCTTTAGATAAAAAGATTAGAGACTGCAAATTGTATTAAAAAAGAGAAAGAAAGAATATACACAAATTCTATAATTCAATACTTTGGAAGGTGTCTAATAAGGAAAATGTAATTTAAATCAGAGTTGTGTTATCTAAGCTGCATCAAGGTAGATTTGCCAACTTAAAGCTCAGCTATTAATGACACAGTTCATGATAATAATAACAATAATAATCAATTCACAATACAATTAACATTAGCTAGTTGCATAGAAGGGAAAGCAATGACGATATTAAAGCAATAGCAATAACATTACTTTCGGAATACAATTTTCACAACAGCAACAAATAAGCAAGCCATCAGCCACAACGTCAAGCTGTTTTACACATTTGATACAACATCAACAACAATTTGTCCTGCAGGAATATAAGTCGAGACAAGCATCAACATTGCTAAAGATACTAATATAATAGACGAAGAGAACATTTCGAAAGACATAGAAATCAATTGGATATGCGGTCATTATTATGAAAATTTCTATGGAACTTCTGAAAAGGAAGTGATTTTCAAGCAAATGCATTATATAATTGGACTCACTTTTAAACCATCATGTTAAAGTTCAATAACTAAAGGGAAGAATTCTTATTCGTTCATACTCTCTCTCTCTTTCTCCCTTTCACTCTTTCTCTCTTTTCTATGTTGTGTCATGCCTCCATTATTCCATTACACATGGCTCACTCACACAAATGCACATATTAACAAACATATACACAACTGCAATATTGACAAACATATATACAGAATATTGTATTGAATGAGAAATTTGAAAAGAAAGGCTATGAAAATACTGTAACCAAAAATAGTTTGCTTTTAATGATCAAAAACATTTGTTTGATACTCATAACAACATATTTGTATTTAATCTAAATTATATTTTCTATTCTCAAGCAGTAAAATGCTTATACACACATGCACGTTAACACACATATGCATGTACTAAAGTATTAAATAAATATGAAGTTGTAACCAGAATTTTGATATTGATCCATATACACATCTAATACAATTGAGAAAACACATAGAACACAGAAAAGAAGGAAAAAAAAGGAATAGTTCTAAAATTCCACAAGAGGAAATATTAATGGTTTTTGACTTTATTAATACATATTTTTGAAGCTCTTTATTTTCACATAGATAATGAATGAATAAAATAATTATGCCAAGTATAAAATACTCAGATTGGATGGGTACTGAAAACTGATGAATCAAAAGAGAAAATCTATAATGGTTTTACAAACAGCAGTGCTAATTTCGTTCTATTATCAAACTATTTACACACGTTTGCCTTTGACTTTCTTTTGACAGCAAAGTTCAATTTTGATAAGAAGGAGAAGAACAGCATGAAAAATAAGTGTGTGTACAATAATCTAAATAAAATGCTTTTAGTTCTAAAGATTTCATTGTAATTTTGATAGTAACTTCCTAGTCTCTGAAGTAGTCATTGTGATTACAAAGTCATAGAAAGAAAATTACAATGGGTTTATTAAAATATTATTATATCAAAATTGAAGAAAGCAGAGCACAAGACAAAACTTTTGGTATTTAGTTTGCCTTTTACACTCTGAATTAAAACCCCCTCTAGATCATTTTGCTTTTCATTTTTCAGGACTAATAAAAAAAAGTACCAGTTAAGTACTGGTGTTGCTTTTGTTGGTAATACTCTCCTCCTTGCAAAAACTATGGCAATATCTAAATTTCAAAACTCAAATATTATATCAAAACTTAAAAAGTATAACTACAAACATCTAAAATATAATCCTAATTAGTTTATAATAGCTTTGTATGTAACAGTAATAGCTAAGCTTTTACAGAACATTTTTTTTGATTTCATATAATACTTTGATCTAAGCACCAAGTGCCTAAAATAAATTCTAATTTTTAGGGTACATATTGATAATAAAATTAATTGAACACAGTCAATTTCTAAGAGAAAAAAAATGTTGATGTCAAAGAAAAATTATGAGAGAGCATAAAAATAACCAGTAGCAAATGCTAAAAATATTGATGAATAAAAGATTTTAGTGTTATTGATTGATGTAATAACTATTTTGTAATAAAGAACATCATAAAGTTGCTAATAAGAATGCAAGCGACAATAAGATACCAATGAAATAAGATACCAGTGAAATAAACAGCGATCTTATGAATTTTGGTATTGTTTGGTAAGAACATTTATTACAGACTTATAATATTATGACAAAGTTACATTATGACTTTCTTGTATGTTTGTTACTTAGTGTCATATTTATACTACAAATTCATAAAAATAGTCATAAAAATAAAATTGTTAACCTGTAATAAAAATGGAACAACTTAACATCGTCAAATAATATCGATACATGCTATATTATTCAGTATTTTGATAACACTTCAATGTTAAATTTTTTACCCATTTTTTTTTCTCTTTTGTTGTTGGTACATATATATACATATTCTCATACATTCACATATAAAGAAATAAATATTTTCATTAAAATATTCTAAAAATAACACAAGTATTGACACCTTCACATCAATGGAAAACCTTTGCACCTTTACAGATCAATAGAATGCTGTGAAATCCAGGAACTGGATAGAAAATAAAAAAAGGCAAACAGTAAAAAAAAAAAAAATTCTTTTTTAAATAATTTGTTAACACTTTCCTTTAAACTAGAGAAAAGGAAACAAAAAAA
>NC_068982.1:29427913-29428880 GCF_001194135.2 Octopus bimaculoides
TATATATGCATGTATGTATGTATACTTTATGTATATGTATATATCGATTTTATACCACTACTAAGGCATGCTAGGTATTCAAACACATGCAGGCATAAAGACACTGAATGTCTTTCTGAAAAATAAACTAAAATATAAGAATAAGCTCTAAGGAAGACTAAAAAAAAATAATAATACTGATAATAATACTAATAATACTAATAATACTAATAATAACAATAAGAATAGTGATGATAATAACAACAGAAAGGAATGTTTGTCAGAAAATATACTTTGTTAACGCCATCTGTGAATGCAAACTGAAAGATTAAAATCTTAGCTTACTAGCTCAGTGCTAAATACATGCCATCTACAACAGAAAAAATATCATTTGCTTAGGTTTACTTCATTTCCTGGTTATATTTTCTTTTCCTTCATGAAAATTTAAGCTAGGTTGGAAATGTTAATAAATCTCTGATATATTACAGCAATTTATTCTTAATTCTAAGACCATTCTGAAAATGATTTATTATTTCAGTTCCAGTTTATTCTAAGCAGCTGCAGAAATAAGCTTTTCTTTGCAAATGTGTTTATTTTCATGATATCTTTAAAGTGACATGGTAACTATTGAGTACCAACTGTTAAACATATTAACCTTACAGGCGTTCATATATTATATCAAACTGTCGGTGAAAGCTTTGATAATGTCTTTTTATAGTAAGTTATGTTAATAAAAGAAAATACATGTGATATCTATATCATGCAGTAAAAGAAATGAATAAAACTGCTCCACCTTATATCTATTACCATTTACTCTGTGAATATGTGTGTGTGTGAGTATAGAATAATGTGTGTGTGTGTGTGTATGTGTGTGTGTGTGTGTGTGTGTGTGTGTGTGTGTGTATCATACAATTTTAAAAAATTACGAGGCTGATATTTCATATTTCATTCATATGTTGTAGTCACCGTTTAATATACTTTTCATACA
>NC_068982.1:29429756-29432512 GCF_001194135.2 Octopus bimaculoides
TTTTATGACTTTCTAATAATATTAATAATGATGATGATGATAATAATAATAATAATAATAATAATAATAATAATAATAATAATAATAGTAATAATAATAATAATAATAATAGTAATAATAATAATAATAACAATAATAATTGTGATAACATTTTCTTTTTCTCATTTTAATTATTGTTATTATCATCATTATTATTAATAAGAAATAATTATTATGCCAGCATGAAACATGCACGTTAAATAATGATGATGATGAGGAAGAAGAGGAGAGTGTGGATTTCATCTAGTCATATGAATTTTATTAAGAAACAGAATCTTGTTGATCAAATTGACAACAATGTACCACTGCTGCTCATTATATCAATCTCCAGCCAATCTAATCTAAGGAGAAGTCAGTGAGTGAAATTTAAACTCAAATGATTATTGGATAGTAACTGATTTAGCACTTTTTTTTTTTATCACAGATATTGTTTTCATTGATTCCATAATGCTGGAAGCTGAAGTCAGCTTTGTGAGAAATTGAACTGCAAGCTCTTAAACCGATAACCATAAACAACATCCACCTCCTACCAAAACGTATCACCTTCAATATTTATGAAGTTTTCTTTGCTGAGATTATGGCTTGAAGATAATTTTAAAGAAAAAAACAATTTAGCATTGTATAATTAAAATATCACACAAACAGCTCAGCAGTGATACATGAGACAAAGACATTAAGACATAATTTTTCAGACACTGATGTTCAAAGCTGAACAAAAGCTGCATTGATCTCACCATCTCAGAGAAGCTGGGAGTAAGCATATGCACAACCATTCCTGTTGACTCTGTAGGCTCTCCTTTGTTTATAGCTGACTATAGGTTTCTGCATGTGGTAATTTCTTCTCCAAAGTGGATGCTTGTCCACATGTTTTGAGGAATACTAGGAGTTAGGTTCCCGCCATTGTTGAGTGTGGTGGCTTGTCGTCGTCATAATCATCATCATCATAATCATCATCATAATCATCATCATAATCTAACGTCTGTTATCCATGCTGGCATGGGTTGGATGGTTTAACTGGGCTGGCACACTGGATTTAAAGAAATCTGAAGTGGAGCCCTGTCAGCGGTTTAGTGTTCGACTCGACACTCATCCAGCAGCTCCTGCAACCAGGCTGGTGCCAAACGTAATACTCTGCACTCCTTTAGACTATGTCAGCAAGGTCGAGAGAGGCATCCTGATGACTGGGCTACCCAGGATTTTCTTAAATCTAGCCCAGGCCTGCGCAAAACTGGAGAGGACACTTCAGTGCTGCTGTAAAAAGTGGCAGACCAGCCAGGCAAAGTCTTTGCTACATCTGTGTCACCTGCCAGAGGGAGTGTTTGTCCAGGATAGGACTACAGAGCCACAGCAGGAGATGTAAATGACATGAAATGAAAGGACCAGACTGGATTATTTTATGTGCAACTCCATTGTTTGAATTAATTGGACATGGAAACAATTGTAGGTTCTGCAAGTTTGATATTGTTTAAATTGGATTTGTTTTGATAAATTGATGTCTATATGTCAATTTCTCCATTTTCTTGTATGCGTGTGTGTGTGTGTGTAAATGTTGAACAGTGAAAATGAGTGCCCAACATCACATTAGTGGATAGAATTTTTTTATTTGTGTATTAAGGCTACCATTGGTTTCATGTTAAGAAAATATTTTAATATTCTAACAATATTTCAATCTGATTACTTGAAGGAATATTATATTATATTGTATATAGATTTGTCTATACATATGTGCATTTCTGTATATGTGCAAATGCATATATGATATTGCATATATGTTTGTGGATGGGTGGATGGATAGAGAGATAGATAAATAGATAGATAGATAGATAGATAGATAGATAGATAGATAGATAGATAGACAGACAGACACTCTGTATTAGCAGTTATTGTTAACCATTATTTTGAAACTAGATTCCCAGATTCCCATTCAACTTTCTTACAGTTTATTTTGTCCTGCTTATATGTAAGTAGCATATGTACAATATGCATTATGATATATCATCCTTTGTAATAAATACATTGTACTGCTTAGAACATAATATAACATTTTTATTAAAAATAATATATAATTCACCAAAAAAATTTCACCAATTCCCTTTGTATGTATGTACCCTAAAGTGTCTTTTACTAATCCAATGCATTTATCTACAAATACATCCTTGGCTGATTATCCATAACTTTGTTTTATCATAGACAAAATCCTTTGAAGAAGAGGTACTTCAAGGTTGATGTTATCATAAAAATTCATAAATTCCCACTAAGTCACTTACATACATGAGTCAAATATTGTTGTTGGAGTGTTTCTATTAAATTATATTATTCATAAATCTTTATTAGATTTTTAGGCAGTTTCAAAAATGTTTCATCTTTATAATGGTACTCTTTCCTAAATCTATAATAAAAACAGTGAACGAATATTTACTTTCTGGAAATGATAAATAACTACTTTCTAGATTGATTAAATAACATTATTGGGTTGATAAAATTATTTGCCTTTTATATTATCAATTTCATTGAAGTATAATCTGAATTAAATTAATATTATATTACTTATATTCTGAACTTTATTACTTATGAATACAATATACATTTATATATATACATCTAAATCTATCTATCTATATATCTATCTATCTATCTATCTATCTCCTCTCTCTCTCTCTCTCTCTCTCTCTCTCTCTCTATATATATATATATATATATATATATATATATATATA
>NC_068982.1:29432744-29433051 GCF_001194135.2 Octopus bimaculoides
ATATGTATATATATATATATATATACATACATGCACATACACACACATATATATATGTGTATGTATGCATGTATGTATGTATCTATATGTATATATCATCATCATCATCATCATCACCACCACTACTACCACCACCACCACCACCAGCATTTATCATTCATTTTCCATGCTGTCAAAGGTTAAATGGTTAGACAGGAACTGGCAAGCTAGAGGACAGTACTAGGATCAATGCCTGTGTTTTGGCATGGATGCCCTTCCTAATTCCAGTATGCATGTGCGTTTGTGTGTGTGTGTGTGTGTGTGTGTG
>NC_068982.1:29434665-29436205 GCF_001194135.2 Octopus bimaculoides
TTTGTTTTAGTTATAACTTCTCTTTATGAATATTTTACTTGATATATTCTATTTGTAAAATAGGGAACAAGTACATATTGACATTTATACCTTGCAGCCACTATACAGGCGTTTGATCAGTCTAAACTTCCTTGAATGGTCCTTGAAAATGTTATAAGATATTGAAAACATTGGAAATAACATAACCTTTGAAGTTATATCCTTAGTCTCTGCTTTTATGAATCAGAAATATATACAGATTTTTGAAGAACTAAGTATGAAACTCATTAATCAGACTTGTGGCTATATTGTCAATATCAAGTTCTCTTCAACATTTTATGTTTTATCATGGTGTTAGCTAAGTCTTTTGGTATCTCATCTTTGAAGCCTATCATTTCTGAAATTTAATGTTTTTGCATCTTTCAGTATTTCCTTTAACTTTCCAATATCATGGAGTTTCTCTTCTGTCAGTTCATCATACTTCTTCCTCCAACGATCCTTTTTCTTATTTGTTACATTGCTTTCAAGTTTTGGCACAAGGCCAGTAAGTTCAAGGGAGAGGAGCTAAGTCAATTAGATCGACCCCAGTGCTCAACTGGTACTTATTTTATCGAGCCCAAATGGACGAAAGACAAACTCAACCTCAGCAGAGTTTCAAGAACAAAATGTTGATAAGCATTTTGCCTGGTGTGCCAACGATTCTGTCAGCTCACCATCTTATATATTTGTCATATTAATTGTTTCTCATGTGCACATTGATTCTCATGGTTTTAATACCTAGATTCACCCTTCAATTACATTAACTGTCATTTATTCAAATTAATACGAAGGGCAGAGGTTAAGCAATGATGATGATTATGCATCCAGTAATTTATCCCTTCCTCATTTATAAAAGGTTCCACAGACAACCCATATTCAATGTGCATATATTTCTGTGTTTGTAGCAATGCATATGCATGTTTATTTTCTACTACAGTTAAAAACAATCATATTGTTGTTTACATGCTTTGAATGGGTCACTCACTGGTCACTCACTGGTCACTCACTGGTCAATCACTGGTCAATCACTGGTTACTCACTGGTCAATCACTGGTCCATGTTTCTAATGTTTCAAGAGTGATAAAAGAACTTCATTTCACAACACACACACACACACACACACACACACACACACACACACACACACACACACACACAAACACACACACACACACACACATGCATATTGGATCATCCCATAAATAATGTGGTCTTTTTCAATTGCATGAACTAAAAGACGGAGGGAGACAGGATAAACTATCTGCATCAACTTGCTATAAAAGCAAGTAGTAATTTTACCTTTGTACTTATTCTTAGTGAAAGTTTTGCGTTTTTTTCATTCTCTCTCCTTTTTATTCCTCTTAATCCTTTCTTTTGAAGAGTGTTGGCTCAAAACATAAAAGACTTTTCCATTCTTCCTGAGCATTAAACTAATACACCTGCTTGTTCCTACACCTGACTTCATCTTTTGTTTTCTGTAAATTTGAACTATACATATGTATGTATATATGTATATATATAT
>NC_068982.1:29436367-29438458 GCF_001194135.2 Octopus bimaculoides
TATATACATATGTATATATATATACATATGTATATGTATGTATATATATATATACATATATATATGTATATACACCTGTATGTATATGTATATATATATATATATATATAATTGTAAATACATAGTTGTAAATACATAGTTGTAAATACACATCTAAAATTGTATCCATTATGAAATTGTTTGGAAATCACAAATGAAGTATTTATGTTTGATATATATATATATATATATATATATAAATGATAGGAATTAAGCAAGGGTATAAGTTTTACATATGAGGTGGATGTATATATTTGTATAGATGTATATATTTGACATTTCAGCTTCCATGTGTTCAGATGTATAAACTTAAAATTTAAATGATTTAATTTAGATAGAATTTTACGTCTACAGGCAGAGTAAGTCTTTAAGAATATACATTATGCCTTCTTTCTCCTTAATTCAAAAGTTAGATCAATGTCCTTGAGTCTTGCTTGCATTATATGTTCACTCAAACGATGTTTGATTTCAATTGTTGATTGTAGCACTACTATTTTTGTATCAGAGATTAAGTATGTCATACATTGACATTGATTTTAAACATTTCTACATAGTACCTACAGGATATAAAAGAGAAAGGAAAAATATTCTAGGAGGGATAGAAAAACAATATACTTTACCTGAGTGTACTATGAGATTTTTTAGAAAATAAAGAAGAAAAAAAAGAAAAAAAATGAATTCATTTGGTAATTGAACAGCCAATATTTTCTTTCAAATATATTAACAGCAGCATTCAAAGAAAATGAACATCAATACATTTTCCCATATTCTTACAAGAGTTTTAATGCTCTAATTTCAAACAATTTTAGTTTTCATAAACTTAATTTTAAAAGATCTATGAAAGTAATACTTGAAGAATATTAATAAAAATAGAAAATAATAGCGTAACTTTCTTAAGAAAAAAAGAACACAGAAAAAACAGAGACATATTCATATAACCAGGTCTGAAAAACAAGCAAAATGATTTTAGTGTGTAATATACATCACAGAAGTATAAAGTATATGTACATATACATACATTCATTCCATATGAAGACTGCAGTAACCATAAAACATGGAACTGTCTGAAACTTGAAGTTGGGAATTAATATTCTTATACACATGCACACATACAGATTTATGCACACATCTGCATATGTGCCTGTCCACACACACATACACTCAGACATATATATATATATATAAGCACAAATCTTGAGCTAGCTCCTTGCCTTCATTCCCAGCAGAGCCTTCTGAACATGCATTGGACTGATTGGCTACAGCCAGACACTACATGGCCCATGTTCTTCTCCCATGTATTGTCTTTGATCATCATCAACAATGATGGATGAACATCAATGTTATTATTATTATTATTATTATTATTGCTATGTTCTGAGTTCAAATTCCGCCGAGGTTGACTTTGCCTTTCATCCTTTTGGGATCAATAAATTAAGTACCAGTAAAACACTGGAGTCACCCTCCCCCAAATTTCAGGCCTTGTGCCTATAGTAGAAAGGATGATTATTTTCACTGTTATTATTTTGAGGAAAACTCTCAAATTATTTCGCTGGATATCATGGAAAGTGTCAGCCACCCAAAGCCAGCAGACTAAGGGGATACTTGTTAACTGATCAGGCTTCGAGAACCCTGCAGTTCCAAGCAATGCTTATTTCTCATAGGTGTTCTATCTTTACATTTGTACCAATCTTTTTGAACCACGTTCATAATTGAGTGTCAACACTTCCGAGCATGCCGATCACTATTGGGTGTCATGTCTACTCTCTTCATTGTCCACAGTATTATTATTATCATTATTATTGTTATTGTGTAAGAGAGCAGTGCATGTCATCAAAGTGACACTGGGGTAAAATATACGAAGCCCATTATACCCATCATGACTACCCATCTGATTAGGGTACACCAGGCACATGCATCACAACCATATGTGTGCGACATGGTGATCTCATATCAAAATAAACAGCGCATGACCTCGCAGGTGGGGCCCAGTTAGAATTTTCTTCAGGTCGAGTAGCCCATCTTGCTCAACAGGTCCCTGAATAAGGTTTGTTT
>NC_068982.1:29440968-29446509 GCF_001194135.2 Octopus bimaculoides
TGGATAATCACCAGAGATTGGCAGCTGATATCCTATTTCTAGTATGGTATCATGTGATAAAGACATGTAACTTACAACATTTAATTATTCTTAATACTATGTAGACACCAGAATGTGTAAAATTCATTAATGTAAGTAGAAAAGCCACTGTCAAATTGATACATTTTTGTTAGCTCAATGGGCTGAGTTCAATACTCCTTGTGATAGGAAGAATATTTCTTCAAGAGATTAAGAGGTGGGCCAAAACCTGTCTTATAAAGCAAATTATCCTATGAAGAAGAATAGAATTAGAGGCTATGCTTAGGCTGTGTATATCACAAGGCATTGAGAGAAAAGAAAAAGCTATGCTCTTAAAAATGAAAGCATGAATTGTTAAACAATCTCTCACAAAGATAATGAAATAATCCTTCATTCATTACTTTTAGGAGTTTTATGCATTAATCTTTAATCATTAAACTCAAAGGCAGAAAGTCTAGATTTCATTTCAAGCGAATAACAAGGCGATCAATATAGTAATCTGTCTTATATTGATTAGGGAATTGGAATAAGAATTCAATAAAGTATTAACTAAAACTTTATATTTCTAGTTTGAGATTATCATTCAAAGTGAGCATCTATAGAGTAATAGATTTGCCATTCATTTCCAAGTCGAGTCAATGACAAAAAGGAAACTTGTAAGGTTTAATGGTGCATTATTCAGTCACTAGCTACCATTTATCATTGATAATTTATTCCTTTGGCTACAGTCAGGTCATGAATTCAAAAGCTTTGACACATGCATTTCTTGCTTCTATTTTATTTCCATTCCAAACAAATCTGATAGAAACAGCAAGCAGATCACCTGCACCATCTTCAAAAAGAGTGATTTCTTTAAACAACTTTGATATAGATATCCATAAAAAAAAAATAAAAAAAAGACAAGATGGTCCCAGCTGAAATATCTTTGATCATTGGCCTGCTTCAATCAGAAATGAGCTGGGGTTTAACAATAACAACAAATGCTACTCCTTTCATACAATATTCAGGTTGCCATTCTGTATTTGATTATTTTTTCTGAACTGATTCCGATAAATAAATGAAGACATGGCTGTGTGGTTAAGAAGCTTGCTTTCCAATCACGTTGTCTTGTGTTCAACTCCATTGTATGGTACTTTGGACAAGTGTCTTCTACTATAGCCCAGGGCTAATCAAAGCCCTGAGTGGATTCTGTACATAGAAACTGAAAGAAACCCATCATTACATATGTTGATATTGCTAGATTGACTTAATGGATAGTGTCTTCTTAGGCTAGGATTATACTTAATAAAATGTTTTTAGTTTTGGGAGGTTCTGTGGTACATATATGTAAATATATACATATATGCATACAAACATACATGCATACATACATACATACATACAAACACACATACATGAATGTATGTAAGTCATTATTCAGTTTATTTCAAGATTTCTTGCCAATAGAGAAAGAACCGGTTTCTAACCTAGATCCAAGGCGCCTTCATTGAAATTTCAACATCAGCAACAGGGTATTTTTGTTCGTATGTATGTATGTATGTATGTATGTGCAGATTTGTATATTTTATGTATGTATTCTCATGCATATAGTTGTATATCTAGATATGCTCATATATATTTAAATGATAAACTTCTGGAAAGTTTTACAGATTTTTACAGTTCCAATGATGGATTGGATCTTTAGTCTTCGAGTTAGCTTTCTCCTTTCTGGTTTTGAGAAGCCTGATTTCTCAAGATTGGTATTTAGGCAGTGTGTTACATATCCCAGAGTCCCAATGTATGTATGTATGTATGTATGTATGTATGTATGTATGTATGTATGTATGTATGTATGAATGAATGGATGGATGGATGTATTGTGTGTGGGAGTGCGTGTGCATGTGCATGTTTGTGTTAATTCTCCAATTCAAGGCACTGCTCCAGCATGGCCCCAGTCCAATGAGTGAAACAAGCAAAATGTAAAAGATAAAAGGTATCATAGAACCTAGCTATTTTAAAATTGCTTTCAAACAGAATAAAGATGGATGAAATTGAAGTTTTGACATACAGACTTTTGTAACGTGTCTAACATTCAACATTGTTAAATTTGTGAGCTGACAGAGTACTGGGTATAATGCATTTTGGTAATTATTTGGTTACTTTATGTTCTGAGTTCAAATCTTGCTGAGGTTAAAATCTAAATCTTTTAGGTAGAGTCATTGCTGTGGCCATTTGTGTAAGAAGTTTACTTCCCCGCCATGTGGTTTCAGGTTCTGTCCTACTGCTTGGAATCTTGAGAAAGAGTCTTCTATTATAGTCCTTGACTACCCAAAGCCTTGTGTGCAGATTTTGTAGATGGAAGCTGAAAGAAGCCTGCCATTTTTCTGTACATACACAGGAGTGCTGAAAAGTTACTGGCTTTGGGTAAAAGAAAATACAGGAGGATCAATTAATTATGATTTTATTCAACATATTCCGCTCTCAGATTCAAACACTTACTGCAGTGGTTCTTCAGTTTTTCTAAGCCCTGTAAAAGAATTTGGAAGGTTGGGCCTCCGATCAGGCCTTTCATGATACCCTTAAAGCCTGGAACTTTTCAGCACTCCCTGTGAATATATGTATGTATATGTATGTTTGTGTGTGTGTGTGTGTGTGTGTGTGTGTGTGTGTGTCCTTGTCACAGCATCACATGATGGTTGTAAATAAGCATGTCTGTTTATGGGGGAATTTTCCCTTGCTTGGAAAAAGGTGAGGGTTGACAAGAAGGACACCTGATCATAGGAAATCTGCCACAATGAATTCCATCTGACTTGTGCAAGCATGGAAAAACTGACAATAAAATGATGACAATGATGACAATGATGATGATGGTGGTGGTGGTGGTGGTAGTGGTGGAGATGACGACAACGATGACGATGATGACGGTACTAAGAATTGCTATTAAGAATTATTGTCATGACCATTTGATGATGTATAGAAGAATAATAAAATAATGGTAGTTAGTCCCAGTGATATCTAAAAATATCATGACAACTAACAACATGTTATAATTTCAATTGAGCTTAGCTCCAGTGATATTTGAAGATATCACTCAAATGTAGTAGTGATAAGATATTAAAATTTGTTATTGAAAATATATAATTAAATCAATTTTGTTCATCAAAAGATGTAATTAAATCAATGCAATACCAATAATGTGTGGCAGATATGTCAACTATTTATAATTATGTAATATACAGAGGTGTTTCTTTTAAGCAACTTGTATATTTTAGACTCTTTCTTTTTCGAAATCATCCAATTCTGTTGATATATGTTATTTTGGTTTAACAAATTATATTTATATGACATTTTAGATTCTTTTGGTATTTCTTAAGAGAACTACAAGAAATCCACTTGATCAAGAACAAACAACTTAACATTTGGTTATTGACCTTGAAATGGCATTTATCTGCTGCTGGACAGTAAGAAAACTTGGAGAAATTGAATGGTTCAAGTGAACTCAGAAGATTAGTTTGAGAACGTAAAATACTCAGAGTTTGTAATAAATTTTCTGATGCATAAGAAAGCTCCATTATTATATCTTAACCCTTTAGCATTTAAACCAACCATATCAGGCCAAAATATTCTACCTGTTTTATGTTGGAGCCAGCTACATCTGGCCTCTTACACCAACCCTACTATGTGATTGTAAATATAAATAATCACATCACCAAAACCTCGAACCTACAAGATAATGCCTCATTAATTCAAAAGAATGAGAATAAATAAACGTTGACACTTTATTTCACATTGCTCCAGTTCACTCAGCTGTAGAAATATGTTGCAACATCAGTAGTGCCAAGCTGTATCAGCTTTTGCCTTTCCGTTGGATAACATTGGTGGTATGGAAAGGGGAAGCTGGTATGCATGGGCAACTGCTGGTCTATAAAAAACCTTGCCCAGACATGTGTCTCGGAGGGTAACTTTCTAGATGCAATTCCATGATCATTCATAACCAGAAGGAGTCTTTACATATATATAAATAGAGCTCAAAACTGATCCATTGAAAATACTTTATTATAATAATATGATAATAATGAAAATGACCTATGAACATTTCGATGCAATGTCCAGAATGATTCATACATCATATTATAAAATATTATAAAATATTAATATATATATATATATATATGTACACATGACATGCTTCTTTCAATTCCCATCTACCAAATTCACTCACCAGGCTTTGGTCGATCACAGGCTATTGGAGAAGACACTTGCCCAAAGTGCAACACAGTGGGACTGAACCCAGAACTATGTGGTTGTGAAGCAAGCTTCTTGCCACTCAGCCACATTAGCACCTCTATAGGAATATTAATTTTAACAAGAAGAAAAAGCATGAAAGACCAAGGATAATTCTGAAGGCTATCTACTGTTTATCACATGCGAATATGCATATTGACAGAGAAACATAGAAAGAACTTGGAGGAAATAAGAAACATCTGGATACAGTTGGGCTCAAAGTTAGCTTTGTGGCTACTTGAGAGGTTAGCTGTGGTGGGAATATGATGGAAGGTAACAAATACATCACAACAAAAGATTGTGGAAACCAAGATGTTAAATAATCTAATAATTGTTTAAGAAATGTTTAATGTGGAGTTGTTAAACAGGGAATTGCTGTAATCCCAGATATTATTAGGAAGAGAGCATCTGAAATGATTCAAGTGAAAATGAATTAGATATAGATGTGTTATATATAAGTGTGGGCTGCACAAGAAATATGAAATAAAGAAAGAAAATGGTGAATAACAATCATCAAACACATAAAGACAATGAAAGCAGACTTCAAGAAAGAAAGTTGCTAAAAACATAAAAATGACTTGGAGACATAATAGATTTCTCAATTTGCTAATTGTAATTGTGAAGGAAGTAGTATAACTAGATTATCATCATTAACAGATGAAAATGTTTCTGGCAGAACATCATCAAGAAAAGTATTGGACAAATAACAAAAGAATCTATAATGCATTTATTCATCATCATCATCATTATCATTAACATCATCATTATCATTGTTTTAATGTCCATTTTTCCATGCTTGCATGGGTTAGTCAGAGTTTATTCGTGCAAATTAGATGCCCTTCTTCCAGTGAACCTTTTGCCTGTTTCAAAGCAAGATAATATTTCCTTATCACCAGACATGATCTTGCAGCATATTGGAAATGAACGATGCTGCTTGTGTGACCAATCATATACAACTATCACACAATATCAAAACAATGAGACACAAACATGCACGCGCGCGCGCACACACACACACACACGCACATACATACACACCTAAATACATACATACGTGGATACATACGTGGATACATACACACACACACACATATATATATATATATATATATATACACACACACACACATATATATATATATACATACACATATTTGAAGTTGTTTATTTATAAAAAGGAATTAAAGGTAATGTTATGCTACTTTGTAATAATCCTTATTATTATTATTGATATATACGTATATATATATATATATATAT
>NC_068982.1:29446886-29452298 GCF_001194135.2 Octopus bimaculoides
TAGGAAGGGCATCCAGCTGTAGAAACTCTGCCAAATCAGACTTGAGCCAGGTGTAGCCATCTGGTTCACCACTCCTCAGTCAAATCGTCCAACCCATGCTAGCATGGAAAGCGGACGTTAAACAATGATGGTGATGATGATGATATATATATATATATATATATATATATATATATATATTCAAATGGTAGAGTATGACTTGAGGGAGATATGGCAGCTATTTTTAACAGGCTGAGTGAAACTACACAAATTTCATGCATTAGTGGGGTCTCTGCTTTGGTTCAGTTATCTTTTCTTCAGTTTATTCTTTGATACCATTACAAAACAATCTTGAACTTGAATATCACAATAGCATCTGTGAACTAATGACCAGATTTCAATTGTTGCATTTGTTCATGAGCTTCAAAGAAAGCTCCAAATATGAAAGAGTAAATCTACATCAGAAGACTAAACTATCAGTTTGATTTATGTAGTTGGGTTTTGATTCTATTTCTATATTATACCATATTGGTATACAGAAATAGATAAGTAAGAAGTAAATAAGCAGAAACTTAATTTTTCAAAATAATCACTTGCGATTCTTGCACAACGCCTGTTAAAATATGTTTGCTGTAGATTATCAAGGAAACAAAATTTTGGACACAATAGGTTCACAAGAGTAACTAATGCCAGTGAGCAATCATAATATGGAGGCCATAATCTACTTGAAAAGATTCCTATATATATATATGTGTGTGTAAGTGTGAGTGCATGAACACATGTGTGTGTGTAGTATATATACATATGTGTGTGTATGCATGCATGTGTAGCATATATACATATGTGTGAGTGTGTTATAGCATACATTTTTCCATGAAGCATGGAATTTGTTGAAGTCAATTTTCTACAGCTTGATGCTCTTCCTGTTGCCAATCCTCAACTGAGGATGATACTAGTAGTTATGATCTTGAATGAAATACTCTTTACTCTTTACCCTTTACTCTTTATTCTTTTACTTGTTTCAGTCATTTGCCTGCGGCCATGCTGGAGCACTGCCTTTAGTCAGGCAAATTGACCCCGGGACTTATTCTTTGTAAGCCTAGTACTTATTCTATCGGTCTCTTTTGCTGAACTGCTAAGTTGCGGGGACATAAACACATCACCATCGGTTGTCAAGCAATGCTAGGGGGACAAACACAGACACGCAAACATACACACACATCACACACACATATATAGATATATATATCTATATATATATATACGACGGGCTTCTTTCAGTTTCTGTCTACCAAATCCGCTCACAAGGTTTTGGTCAGCCCAAGGCTATAGTAGAAGACACTTGCCCAAGATGCCACGCAGTGGGACTGTACCCAGAACCATGTGGTTGGTAAGCAAGTTACTTACCATACAGCCACTCCTGCACCAGATTAATAAGTGTGATATGGTTTCAAATTTTGGCAAAAGCCAGCAGGTTTGGAGGCGGGACTAAAGGAATTACATTGACCTTAGTGTTCAACTGGTACTTATGCTGCTAAACAATTTTCTCAGTATACTAACAATTCTGTCAGCTCTCTATCTAAAGTAAGTGCAATGTTAAATTATAAGATTACTTTCCAGTCATAAGGAAAAGAAGTTCTATCTGGTAAGTCAAATATAACAGAATCCAAGGATATTGGCGATGGTCTGTGTCAGTAAGACTTGTATTATTTAAGAAAAGCAACTTAAATAGTATGAGTGTCCATTTTTCAATAGATTTGTATTGAATTTTTAGACAACTATTTCTGGAAACTGAATTTCCCGTTATATGTGAACGTGTGACATGTATAACTCTCTCATTATTAATAAAAAAATTCAGTCGTACTTCATAAGATTTTGTAAGATGCTATTATTCCAAAACACTGTAAGTAATGAAGTAGTAGACATCAGAGAATTTCTGATAAATTCCATCACAACTTGTAATTGAATTTAACATAATATCTCTCTAATAGTTGTAGAATATGATAGAACTGACAGAGTTCTAAAGATATTCAACAGATTCAATAATTCAAACCTATGATTATTAAGGTTACTACCAGCCTGGAGATAATTTAAAATCAATGAAATCCAAAGAAATTTTAAATTTCTGTTAAGTATTTCTTCCATGGTACACCGACTTTTTTCTTAATGAAAATATATAGCTGTTGTTAAATATGAATTAGATGCTAAAGGGAATTTCTGTTGTGCTCACTACATGAATGAAATTGGATAAAATTCTCTGTTACAAGAACGGTGAATTTGATTAGTATGGCAATTGAAGAAGGTGTGTAATTAGTAATCATTAATTTTCTGTGTGTTAATCTAATTATTTTTGTTTGTATTTTTGTTTTTGTTGCAAGATAATTCTTTATTTATTTCAAATAGAATCAGCTATTGTGAAAACAACAAATATTTTTTGCAATACAAAACTACTGTTTTATACAAAATATACTGTGAGTTATAGATAATAGACCATTACAGAAAATATTGCAAAATCTTATAAATCCATTTTTTATTCAAAAGATAAAAATAAATACTAACAGGGAATAATAAGCATTATATATACTTCCTTTCAAAATTTCCCTTGTGTAGTATCCTAGTGTAATGTCAGTTGACAGTTATTTGCTATAATAATGTTAGAAATAAAAAACATTTTTTCTTTGAAAATAAACATTAATAATGCTTTACTATTGTTAATTTGTACAATATCAGACAAACTGTCAATAAAGTTCAAGAAGTTTTGCCAATCAATAAATTCTGTCATCCATACACAACTTAATGTTGGAATCATTTAATTGTAACATTTCCGTGACATAATAACAAAACAAAATAACATAGTTCCCAAACATAAATCTGACTAAAGTAGCAGATAACTAACTACACGATCAGTCATTCAGAACCTTGATAACTTTTTGTGTATGTATAACTATAACTTCCGATAAAATTGGACGGAGTTGTTTTCTGTGCTTTAATTCAACATAGTAAGGAAATCTTTATATGATTTGATTTGATTATTTGATTTTAACAACATGAAAAGACCTTTAACAAGAATCAAATCATAAACTGAAGTACAGTTTTGTTTGTGTATTTAACATTTAAAAAGTGGTTAAGACAAGTCAGAAGGAAATAAATAACTGTTGAAACTATTGATTTAGAATATGATATTAGTTTGGTCTATTAATTTCTGCTTTAGATTTAAAACACTGAGTAGGAGGCTGTGAAGTTTATGCTTTCTCAAAAATGCATTAGAAACATAGGAAATATATCCTTCCTTGAGAAAGAATGAATCTCACAAATCTTCAAACCTTCTTTATTATAAGTTCATTTTCATATCTTGATGTTTCTAATTTCTTTTCCTCTTGTAGTTTTCTTCCAAGTTTACCATATTTTCCAGCATAAATTTTAAGAGCAACATTTACAGTGAAAACAAAAGGTTGGTTGGCTTATATACCAAGGTGACTTTAGAGGACCAAAATTTCCATGTAAAACACAGCAGGATTTGGAATGATAGTGATGATGTTTCAGTGTTTACACATGTTTACACTATATACTACCTTGACTTGTATGCCAGAAAATATGGTAAATCTTTATTTAGTCTTTGGATTTGATTAGCAAATGTTTATCGATCATAGATATAGGTCTAATATTCTCCTCTAAGTTAACCTTATTATGAGCATACACTATTTTTATTTAAATTAATTTAAAAAATAAAGAAGAATTTTCTAATGTAAATTTATCATTACTAAGCTGGTCTCTGGAAAATAAATTAACATGAAAATTTTGATGGAAATTTTTTAATTTAAATCAGTTTTCAGCACAAAGTTTGTTTGAGAGAACCACACGCAGACTCAAGTGAATTGGTATCAAAAGGTGAGCAGTTTTGTTGTGGTTTATGAAAATTTTCTCAAATTATTAAATTTAAATACCATTGCAAGCGCTTTGTGTATAAATATATGATATATATCAAACATTCGCATTCTAAAAATACAAAGAACTTTCTCATTAATTTTTCATTTACACACGAACACGTGAGTGTATGTATGTATGTATGTATTTAAGTAGAGGGAAAAGTGCCAAATTATTAGTACACTGGACAAGATTGTTAGTGGCATTTCGTCTGTCTTAATATTTTAAGTTCAAATTTCACCAAGGTCAAATATTTCTTTAATCCTTTTGGGTTCAATAAAATAAGTACTAGTTGAGCCCTGAGGTTGATATAATCAAGATCTCTCCCACAAAATTTCAGGCCTTGTGCCTATAGTAGAACAGATATATATATATATTTGAGTGTGGTTGATGCCAGTGACATGTAAAAAGTACCATTCAAGCATTGTCAATGCCAGTAATGCCTGACCGGCCCCCATGCCAGTGGCGCATAAAACGCACCCACTACACTCTTGGAGTGCATCTCTTAGGAGGGGCATCCAGCTGTAGAAACTTTGCCAGATCAGATTGGAGCCTGGTGCAGCCTTCTAGCTCTCCAGCCCTCAGTCAAACTTTTCAACCCATGCCAGCATGGAAAGTGGATGCTAAATGACGACGACGATGATGATTTTATATATATATATTTGCATGGGTTGGATAGAGTTTATTGAGGCAGATTTTCTGCAGTTAGATACTCTTCCTGTCACTAACAGTTACCTGTTTCTAAAAAAGGTAGTATTCATCTATGGCCATATATATATATACATACATGCATACACAACAGTCTTCTTTCAGTTTCTATCAACCAAATCCACTCACAAGACTTTGGTCAACCTGAGGCTAGAATAGAAGACACTTGTCCAAGATGACATGCAGTGGGACTGAACCTGGAACCACGAGGTTGAGAAGGAAGCTTCTTACCACACAGCCACACCTAAGCCTATATATATTAATGTGTGTGTGTGTGTGTCTGTGTAATAACTCTTGAAAGTTATATATTTGTCTTGTCAAAGTTAGCAAATTTACAGAAATATTAAGTGCAATGATTTCAGAAATAGTATTAAATTTAATAGAATAACTGTAAGGGAATAAGTGTATTCTCCTTTAACTTACATCTTGTTTCACAATAAAGAAATCAGTCAGTCATAAAATGAACAGAAGAAGACTATTCGAACAGAAATTATGGTTGCTATGAGCATACATGTGACAATTCATTAATATAAGAAAGTATCACTGCATTAGGCATGATATTCATTCACTGTTAGAACCAAGTGAATGAACCACAATAAAAGGTGGTAAGGGAATTAATGAGTGCTAAATATTCAGTTAATGAGAATGGGCTCTCTTGTTAGATATGTGCTTGGATGTAGATATATATATATATATATATATATATATATATATGTTTGTATGTAGATGTCTGTTAATGCGTGTGATATCTATATCTATATCTATCTATCTATCTATCTATCTATCTATCTATCTATCTAT
>NC_068982.1:29452973-29457256 GCF_001194135.2 Octopus bimaculoides
TATATATAAACATAATTAAGGGATCAGCAAACATTTGCTTCACCACATACCGAAGTTCAGAAATAGCAGCTAAAAAAGCTGAGACTCCAACAGATAGTTCTCCACCGATAATGGTGTTTACATACCGAAGGGCTTGGTAAAAGTTATTAATTGTTGATTTATTAATAAATTAATAAATTGATAACCTTTACCCTTTTAATTGTAATATATATATATATATATATATGCATATGTTTGTGTGTCTGTGTTTTGATAGGGTTGTTTACCAGGTACTTTGTGGCAACTTCTTGTTCCTGGATTGGAAACGCATAGCCTTCAAAGTGTAATGTGATGTAGTGGTCTTGTGTACAAGAGAGGTTGTGCTTTGTGTCAATTCTACTGCTTTCTTCAAGCTTCCAGGCAACATACCCATGCATGGTCTTTTTCTTGTATGCTGAGTGCTTTCCGTCCAGGTCTTCTCTGAGGTAAGAGAGCCAGCTGTTTTGGGGCTGTGTAGAAGAGCATCAGGAAGAGAGTGTTTCTTGAGGAGTTCACTGCCAACTCGTACAATGTTACTCACTTCACTTTTCAGGACTGCATTAGTATATTTATTTTTGCTACTGTTGTTTAGCAGGTGCTCCCTGACTGATAGTATACAGCATTCAAAGATCGTCTGCACTGATCTCAGGCCTCTATCATTTTCATTTCTTCTTAGGTAGAGCCTGTCAGCATCACTGTTTCTGTGGAAGTTCCCAGTTGTTGTCAAGAATTTGATGGTTTTGATATCTATGGAGTGGATTTCCTCTACAGGCCAATCAAATATTCAAAATGTTGGGATCAGCACTGGTACTGCAAATGCATTGTGGGATATTGTTTTGTTGTAAGAGGAGAGTTCCAACTGCTTAATTTTCCTAAGTCTGGTGTAATATTTGTGGGTCACTCTATTTTTATTCACAGTGCCTTCATATGATATGTATGTTTGTATGCAGGTATGTATGTGTGTAGTATGTATGTATGTATGTATATATATATATATATATATATATATATATATATATATATATATATATATATGTATATATATATATAGATAGATAGATAGATAGATTGATAGATAGATAACTGGCACTCAGTTGGTTACAATAACAAGGGTTCTAGTTGATCTGACCAATGGAACAGCCTGTTCATGATATTAATGTGCAAGTGGTTGAGCACTCCACAGACATATATACCCTCAACATAATTCTTAGGGAGATTCAGTGTGACACAGAGCATGACAAAGGTAGCCCTTTGAAATCCAGGTGCGACTCATTTTTGCCAGCTAAGTGGACTGGAGCAATGTGAAATCAAGGGTTTTGCTCAAGGACACAATGCATCACTGGGAATTGAACTCACAACCTTATGATTGTGAGCCAAATTTTCTAATTATAAGAGAGATAGATAAGCAATATATATATATATACTTATATATACATTATTAAGGAGATCTGAAAGTTATTATAGTAACATTATTTGATTATTTGAAGTTTGAAGAAAATATAAAATATGAAGCAAGCTATTTAAATAGAACCATGTGCTCACCTTTAGAGTTTTACTGCTATGTAATTCACAGAGAGATCAATGTAATTAAATGTGAGTTTAAACAAACTATTTTAGCTATCAATAAAATATAATAAATGTTTAGACGTTAATAAATGATAACTTAACTTCCGGAGCAACTAGAAATCTAAAATATATCAAAATAGATTTAATGAGAAACAATAACAATGAACTCAGAATATTTATTTTGATAAATTAATTGTATTTGAAGTTAAACAAAGGAAAACAGTAAATTTAAGAACAAACATCTAAAAGGTTCAATAGATTTCCCAAATATATCACATCATTTTTTTCTTTAAGTATAAAAGGCATGGCTTATTTTGCAACCATATGATTTCAGGTTCAGTCCCACCACACAACACCTTGCTTATGTGGTTGTTTATCTCCTGCTATAGTCTTAGGCCAACCAATGCCTTGTTAGTGAATTTGGCAGGTAGAAACAACACTTATTACACCTGAGAAGTATGTTAAGTGTATACATGTTTGTGGAATACTCAGCCACTTGAATGATAATTCAGTTGATCCCACAACTAAGTCCTCATCATCAACACCAACAAAGATCCATTCTCCATTTACCATCTCCCAGGAGGTGAAGTATAGCACTGTTTAGGACAAGAAGCCACTTAGTGTAAGGGAATATGAAGGAGAAATTAAGATGAAAGGAATGAGTTTACTTTAGACTTGAAAGAGTTCAGGTGATAAGAAGGGGCAAAACAGTGAGAGGGAAGAGAGTTCCAAAGTCTGACCATTCAAGGAAAAAGGCTACGACTGTAGGAAGACTTCCTTATTCCTGGAAACACAACAGCATTTGGATGAAGGTGTGAGTTTCAAGTCAAGCGAGATGTCACACAGTAATCTGGAACTAGGAATGAAAGTTCATCATGAGGCATGGCAACATCACAGTAATGTAATGAGGGTTGCAAAGCTGAAGCAAGATAAGGACCAATCAAATTAGAGGCCCACTTCTCACCCCAGCTAAGGAGATCCAAGTGACAAAATGGTGTACCAGCTCAAATATAACATTGGTCATAGTACTGAAATGAGCATAAAGGCCAAAATATCAAGCTATGTTATATGTTATAAGGATTACGCCTTGAGGCAAATAACAATCAAATGTTTGACTTTGAGTTTATCAACAAATTATGAGAGGCTCTGCTTGAAACAATTTGTATTTTCTTTTCTTATGACAAAGCAGCATACTTATTTTATTTCTTGCTTCTTCTCGATTGATTTATACCAATACAAACCCACCAATTTGCTTAAATTCTAAAATTTATATTGAAATTACTGGTTATTTTATTTTATCTATTTTTATTTTTGCTATACTATTTTAAAAATCCCAACAACTGTTTGCAAGTTTAAATTGATCTTCAAAAAAATTACTTTAACAAATTCTAACTAAATAGCAGAAAGGTTTGTATGTCAATATAATGAGCCAATATCTGAGGTAAAATTTCATAAGTTATTTGATACAAAACAATTGAAGAAGTTTTATTTTGACTTGTTAATGTGTAATTAGATGTAAATTGGCATCTAATTTACTTTTTCTTTTTTAAAAAAAGTTTTACATTGCATTTCTGTAATATAATAATGTAATTCTATTAAAATGAAAAAATAAAATGTGTGTGTATGTATGTATGTATGCATGCATGCATGCATGCATGTATATATGTATGTATGTATGTATGCATGAATGTATGTATGTATGTATGCATGTATGAATCTATATATGTATATATAGCTGTATCTTTTATGTAGTACTTGTTTCAGTCATTAGACTGTGGCCACACTGGGGCACCATCTTGAAGAGTCTTTAGTCAAACGAATCAGCCCAAGTTCTTATTTTCCTTTTTAAGCCTTGTGCCTATCCTATCGGTCTCTTTTGATGAACTGCTAAGTTACTGGAATATAAATACACCAATACAAGTTGTCAATTGATGATGAGGGACAAACAAAAGCACACACACACACACACATATATACATACATACGTATATGTGCATGTATATGTGTGTGTGTATATATATATATTAAGGAAAAGGAGCAGTCAGAATTTTGGATAATTCTTTATTATTGCTTTCATCCTTTCATGAAGATTTTTTTGAAAAATCCTCATGAAAAGTCCTCATGAATGGATGAAAGCACTAATAAAGAATTATTCAAAATTCTGACTGCCTGCTTTTTCTTAATATACAATATCAGTATATCACTTCAAACACACACACACACACTCTCTCTCTCTCTCTCTCTACACACACACACACATCTGTATATGTCTGACCATGGGGAAATTATTACCTTGCATGGAAATGGATAAGTGTTGGCGACAGGAAGAGAATCCAGCCATAGAAAATCTGCCTCAATAAACTCCAACTCATGAAAGCATAGAAATGATGATATAATGATATATATATATAATAACTGAACAAACCAACATCAATCATATCTTGATTGAAATCAATTTTATCTTTTAAATAAAATAACCATTAATTATCATCATGTCAAACAACCATTCATTCATAGTTATTTTAGATATATCTGATATTTGCATGTTTCAGTTTTCAGTAATAAAAGAATCCAAATTTAGAAGAGTTTGAAAATTAATGTAGTTAACAGCATTGCTCAATTGAAAGTGTTTTCTTCCTTTGAAATGAACTTATTCACATACACACACACACACACACACACACACACACACACACACA
>NC_068982.1:29457297-29463334 GCF_001194135.2 Octopus bimaculoides
ACACACACACACACACACACACACACACACACACACACACACACACATTCATCTTTCTTTTTTTAACTAAAGATTTTCTCAATTGTTTTATTGCAGTACTATTCAAGTACCAGATATCTGCTTATCAAGTTAATCTCTGACTATTATCTTGAATATCTCCAAAAAACGATCCTATTTAATAAAAAAAATTGATGCACCCATCCATATGTCTGGGAAGTATGCTTTTCAACCCACATGGTTCCAGGTTCAGTCTCACTGCGTGGTACCTTGGGCAAGTGTCTTCTAGTATAGCTTTAGGTTGACCAAAGCCTTGTGAGTGGATCTGGTAGATAGAAACTGAAAGAAGCCCATCGTTTGTGTGTGTCCAATTGTACATGCATGCATGTGTCATTGTGCTTGTGTTTGTCTGCCACCCCCACTTGACAACCAGTACTGGTGTGTTTACATCCCTGTAACTTAGCAGTTTGGCAATAGAGACTGATAGAATAAGCACCAAGCTTAAAAAGAAAATAAGTGCTATGGTAAATTAGCTTGACAGAAAATTCCTCAAGGCGGTGTCTCAGCACAGTCACAGTCTAAGGACTGAAACAAAAGATAAAAGATAAAAAATAAAAGATGTAATTTTAAAAGCACACATAAGATGCTAAATCTGACTATAATACTTTCTAAACTACAAGCATCAGTGAGTTTGGTGCTTAGCTCCTATTTCTATGGCATTACAAAGATAAAGAGATGAACATATCTCTTCCTGGATAGAATGCTATTAGTTTTTCCCTAAGGACAGAACTGACACCACACTGCCAGTCAATGAATCAATTTTCTATTCTAGGCACAGGCAACCTTTTTCAAGAAGCAGGCCACATTAGACATGGTTCATCATCAGGGCCATGCTACAAGAAAAATCCAAGCTAATTTTTCATTTGGTATGCTATTCAGAAAATCCCATGAGTCACAGTTTACCCAGGATTGGTGTAAGCATTTCCTTATTTCCATTTCAATGTTTCAGTTTACATCAGTATCCTTCCTACTTGTTTGTATGATAGAGCAAATGGCCATCCATAACTATTTCCTCACTTCCCATTCATATATCTAATACGTCTTGATACAATGCAATCATAGATATCATCATTGAAGATTTAAGATTATGATTTAAAGCAAGTTTGGCAGCTATTTCTTGCAGATCTAGTGATTGTGTAGAGTAGTGGCTCTTAACTATTTTTTTTATCTATGAAACCCTTTGATTCTTAAAAAATCTATTATAATTTTATTATTAAATATTGGAAATTGTATAAAAAACTAAAAATATCTTAAAAGTAATGTTTGTTACCATTTCAACATGGCTATTCCATACAAAACTACATTACTACCATTTCTTTTTAAACCCAAGAGGACATCTCCTCCAGCTGGTTAACAACACAACCTGTGTCTGATATATTGCAAGCAGGGGAGTGAACCCATGTATTGTAGAAGTATAACCAATTTATCATTGCAGATAAATTTTAACAACAAATTCTTTTATGGATTCCTCCAAAGGTCATATGAGCCCTGGTTGAGAACCATTGATGTAGAACATGTATGGACAAGCCTTTTTTGAGAAGCAGGCTACACTTCTAAAATATCTGAAGATAATTTTTTATTAGGTGTGACATTCAGAAACTCCAGTGGGCTGCAGGTTGCCAATGGCTGTTCTATTCCATATTATTGTTGCTCAACCATTTAAATTAGTTTTTGGCATAATATTACTGTTTAAGTGAAGGTGCATGGCTCAGTGGTTAGAGCATTTGGTTCATAATCATGAGGTAGTGAATTTGATTCCTGAACCTGGATGTGTGTTGTGTTCTTGCACAAGACACTTTATTTCATGTTATTCCAGTTCACTCAGCTGTAGAAATGAGTTGCAACATCACTGGTGTGAAGCTGTACCAGCTTTTGCCTTTCCCTTGGATAACAATGGTGGTTTGGAAAGGGGAAGCTGGTATGCATGGGCAACTGCTGGTCTATAAAAAACCTTGCCCAGACATGTGTCTCGGAGGGTAACTTTCTAGATGCAATTCCATGACCATTCATAACCAGAAGGAGTCTTTACTTTTATTAATGTTTAACATCATACTCGATGACTGGCATCTGTACCAGTGGAGCACTAACAGCACTGTCCGAGCAGGTTCATTGCCAGAGCAGCTGTCTGGCTTCCATGCTGGTGGCCCATAAATAGCACCATTTGAGCGTAATCGTTACCAGTGTCGCCTTCTAGCACTTGTGCTGGTGGCACGTTAGAAAATCATTCGAGCGAGGTTGTTGCCAGTGCCGCTGGACTGGCTCCCATGCAGGTGGCATGTAAAAAACACCTTTTTGAGTGTGGACATTGCCAGTACCATGTGACTGGCCCTCATGCCAGTGACACGTAAAAGCACTACACTCTCGGAGTGGTTGGCATTAGGAAGGGCATCCAGTTGTAGAAACTCTGCCAGATCTGGCTTGCCAGTCCTCAGTCAAATCGTCCAGCCCATGCTAGCATGGAAAGCGGACGTTAAATGAGGAGGATGATCATATCTGTGCACAGTTATAAGAATTCCGATTTATAAATGATCAAAACCCAGTGTATTTTTTTATCTTCTACCTGTTTCAGTCATTGGACAATGACCAGGTAAGGTACCCACCCTGAAGGATTTAGCTGAACAAATCGACCCAGTGTTTATTAATTTTAAGCCTGGTGCTTGTTTTATGAACCACTAAGTTATGAGGACACATACAAATCAACATCAGTTATCAAGTACTAGCGGGACACAAATACAAACATACATAGAGTATAAATATATGTGTGCACACACACACACACATATATGTATCTTTTACTTCTTTCAGTCATTAGACTACTGCCATGCTGGAGCACCACCTTAAAGAACTTTAGTCAAATAAATCGACCCCAGTGGTCAATTTTGTTTTTAAGCATCGTTCTTAATTTTCCTGTTCCTTTTTATACTTCTATGTTACAAGTATGTCAAGAAACCAATACCAGTTATTGAGCATTGGTGGGAGACAAACACACACACACACACACACACACACACACACACACACACACAGACACACACACACACACATGATGGGTTTCTTTCAGTTTCCGTCTACCAAATCCACTCACAAGGTTTTGGTCAGCCTGGGGCTATAGCAGAAGATACTTGAGACAGAAACCAAAACAACATAGCTAAAATGCAAATTTCTTACTACACAGTCATGTATGTGTTGATATGTGAAAGTTCAACCATAATTCTTTTCTGTTTTTTTCATATCTAAATCAAATTTCCCATGCTACAGAAACATTTATCCAATTTTTCAAACCCAATTGGTTATTTATTTTCTTAATGACAATTCTTAAATGTCTTGACACACACAAGTATTATTTGTTTATTTCTGCTTAACATGTTATGTTATGATGAACTCCTAACACCTGTATTCATGCTTCAATCTCATTATATTTGACTATTTATGCAATTTTTTTCTCTCTATTGTAACATAATTTCATATCATGCATAAAATCAGATCAATCTGTCTGATATGAAGTTTTACAAATATATGAATGCCATTTGAGTACATATAAATGTGTGTGTGCGCGTGAGTGTGTGTGTGTGTGTCTGTGTGTGTGTGTGTAAGTGTGTATGTATGTGTATTTACATACATACATATATGTATATATATATATGTGTATGCATATATATATATATATGTATATATATATATATATATATATATATATATATATATATATATATATATATATATATATATATATATATATATATATATATATATATATATATGTATATATATTTGAATAAACACATAATATGTACTAATATATATATACATATATAGGTATATATGTATGCACACACACTAATATATAACTTTGATAACTTTGATAGGTTTCAGTCAGTATAGTCCCAGGTCATGTCTAACTTAATAGCACCACCTGGTGCTATATATATGTTTGTGTGTGTATAGGTGCAGGCGTGGATATGTGGTAAGGAGTTTACTTCCCAGCCTCTTGTTCTGGGTTCAATCCCACTGTATGGTACCTTGGGCAAGTATCTTTTTACTATGAGCCAAGGGCTGACCAAAGTCATGAGAGTACGTATAATAGATGGGAGCTTTGTGGAAGTCTGCCATATATATCAGTGTCATGCAAATAGCACCCTTGCTGGTGGCATGTAAAAGCACCCATTACACTCTCAGAGTGGTTGGCATTAGGAAGGGTATCCAGCCTTAGAATGCCATGCCAAATCAGACTGGCGCCATGCCAGCATGGACGACGGATGTTAAATGATGATGAAGATACACACAGACACACAGACACACAGACAGATACACACACAC
This sequence comes from Octopus bimaculoides, assembly GCF_001194135.2. Lineage (NCBI taxonomy): Eukaryota > Metazoa > Mollusca > Cephalopoda > Octopoda > Octopodidae > Octopus > Octopus bimaculoides. Next base: position 29,461,672 of record NC_068982.1, read on the forward strand.
ACATGTATATATAAATATATATTGGGTTGGCAACTAAGTTCCTGCCTAAGTCTGATGTCTATTCTATTGGTCTCTTTTGCTGAATTGCTAAGATATGTGGATGTAAACAAACCAGCATTATTTGTCAAGTGGTAATGAGGGATAAGCACAGAAACACATACATTTATATATATATATGTGTGCATATGTATGTGTGTGTGTGCGTCTGATGAGCTTCGTCATAGTTTCTATTTATCAAATTCCCTCACAGGGAATTTGGTAATCCAGTCAGCCCTGGATTACAGTAGAAGATATTTACCTATGGTGCCCAAACTTGCAAAGTGAACTTCTTAACTACACATATTTTGAAATGTTTATATCTAAATTATAACTTTCTATCATAACATTAGTAACTTTTGTTAAATTATGATTCAATTACCAGTTTAATAATATAAATATTTATCATTTTAGTAAATCACTAAAAATTCCTGATTAGTTTCAAAATTACTCAAAACATTTATGTAATGTGTTCAAGGGCTTTTAAAGATATATTCATATTGCTTGACTTAACAAAGAAGTGTAATTTTTGATAGACTAATGTATGTAGTCAGATTGTAGTTTATCCAATTTTCAAAAATTAAATCAAGACAGTTATAGTGGCTGTTAATTGAAGATTGCTGGTTAGTTGTAAGAAGTAAATAAATATTTATAATGTTCATATATTATTAGAAAATTTTCTTATTTTTTATTTGAATGTCATTAATCTCAGGTTTAAAAATTGAAACATTACAAAGGGATACAGCAATAGTATAGCCATTTAAAACCTAATGAGATATAAATTTATTTTGATAATCACTGATGAGAAAATATTCTTTTCTACTCTAGGCACAAGGCCAGAAATTTTTGGGGAGGGGGCCTGTTGATTAGATTGACTCCAGTACGCAACTGCTACTTAATTTATCGATCCCAAAAGGATGAAAGGCAAAGTTGACCTCAGTGGAATTTGAACTCAGAACGTAAAGACAGACAAAATACCACTAAACATTTCGGCTGGCGTGCTAGTGTTTTTTATTTTTTTACTATCCACAAGGGGTTACACACAGGGGGGACAAAGAAGGACAGACAAACGGATTAAGTCGATTATATCGACTCCAGTGCATAACTGGTACTTATTTAATCGATCCTGAAAGGATGAAAGGCAAAGCCGGCCTCTGCGGAATTTGAACTCAGAACGTAGCAGCAGACGAAATATCACTAAGCATTTTGCCCAGTATGCTAACGTTTCTGTCATCTTGCTGCCTTACTGATGAGAAAATATTATCAGGCTCAAAATAATTGCAGAGCAACGCTAGATTCAAACATAAATATGCGTATATGCATGTGCTTGTAATTTGTATTCAAGTGAGCATGTATGTTCATGTGCAATAATTATTTAATTATTTCTATAAAGAAAGAGTTGATTTCTAACAAAGAGGCAAAATTCCAATCATGGATCTTAGATATTTTAACAATATGAAATTTTATATACTGAATTTTAAAAAGAGTTTTGCATATTTTAACTATTCCATTTTCAAAAAGTATTTGAAAAGTGTGCTTAAAACCCCCATTTTTATAGATTGTCATTTAGACAGAAGCCGTTAGTTCTGAGGAAGTTGTCCATAAATATTCACTTTCTCCTTGATTT
>NC_068982.1:29463486-29467031 GCF_001194135.2 Octopus bimaculoides
TATATATATATATATATGTATATATAGATATATATAGTTGACATGTATTTCATTAAGAACGTATCAGAGTACAAAATAGAGCTTGTTCACCATTAAAATTACCAGATAGCTGACAGTATTATGGTATTCCTCGTGTGTGAAAAATAAAAAGTAAAGAATAGAGTCAAAAGGAAGAAGGAGTACGAATTGACAGCTATTTAATGACAACTACACATGTTTTAATACAACATAGATCCATATATATATATATATATATATATATATATATATATATCGTCGTCGTTTAACGTCCGCTTTCCATGCTGGCATGGGTTGGACGATTTGACTGAGGACTGGTGAAACCAGATGGCTACGCCAGGCTCCAATCTGATTTGGCAGAGTTTCTACAGCTGGATGCCCTTCCTAACGTCAACCACTCCGAGAGTGTAGTGGGTGCTTTTATGTGCCACGCTCGAAATGGTATATATATATATATATATATATATATATATACAGGATTTAAATTTAAATTAAGTAATGTTTTACCTGTATAATAGAACCCAGTTGTATCTCCTCAGGTGATATATAATCACTGTCTCAGTAAATAAATGTTTGATTTCGGTGCTAGCATCACACACACACACATACATGTATCTTCTATATTTATCTCATGATAGTCATTTCTCTGGATGGAATTATATATTGTTTTAACACTGTTATGCGATATTGGAAGATAGTACTTGAATGATATTTTGGTCAGATTTTTTACCACAAGTGTAACATCTTCCATCAAAATATAGCATAACCAACCTTTTTTGGTGGCATTTTGTGGGTTTTAGGATTTCACTTTCTCCTTTGTCCATTGTATATTTTGTCGCTGTCTCTCACTGGATAGTAAAACCATAATCTTCAAGATGTGAAGTGATATAACAGCTTGAGTTTAAGCAAAAACGTACTTTTTGTCGATGTTGCCACCATCTTCAAGACTATCAGAAGTCTACAAATGTACCACCTTTTGTTGCTATGTAGATTGTTTTACCTCCAGGTCTTTCTTAAGGCAAGCTAATCCAGAAATTTTGGAGTTACATGTTAGCTCATTAGAAAATAAGCACTTTTTGAAAAGTTCATTCCAAGCATGTAAGATATTCATTTTATACACTCGGTTGATCTATGTATGAACAATGCCATTGTTCAGCAAATGCAGTTCGATTGTTACTTTTTGACATTTAAAAGCTTTCCTGACTGATCTTAAGCATCTTCCCCACATTCTTCTTCTGAGAAAGAACAGCTCAGTTTCACTATTTTTGATAAGGCTTCAGGTTGATATTAGGTGTTAGCAATATCTAACATCTATGGAACTTATTCTATCCCTGGATAAGTCAAGTATCCTAAATGATACCAGAACTTCTACTGCAAATGCATTGTTGGCTGTTTGCTGTCTTGTTAAGTAGAAAGTTCTGACACCATATTTTTTTGAAGTCTAGTATAATTTTCTTTGGTCACTCTATCTTTGCTGTCAGCAGTTTTGTATAATACATTCTACTCTATGCTTGTATATCTGTATGTATGTGAGCATGTGTATGTATGTAAGTGTTTATGTATGTATTTATGCATGTACGTGTGTAGGTATACATGTATATATGTGAGTATGCATGCATACATTTATTTGTATGTTCATAAATGTGTCTGCATAAGTTTTTGCTAAAATGAAAAGAGGATCAAAGCACATAGAAAACAAAGAATTTCAAACGTAATAAATTTCTCCTTGGCATAATTATCAAAGTAAAATTGACAAATCATCAGCAAGGATTCTTCTGAAAAATGTTTGACAGAAAGAAAAACATACTTAAAAACATTGAGACAGAAACAGATTATTTCGTTCAACAAACTGCAAAATGAGAAATTTAATCAAGATTGAATGCAAAAAAGAAAAAAAGAAAATGAAATGAAAAGATATAACATTTTTACATTTCAAATAAAAACAAAATATTTCAGTCATAAATAACAATTTTTGTATTTTAGGTTTTACAATGACATATTGAGACACATACAGACACATACCACATGTGTATATACAACCACACATTCTCTTCAACACACACACACACACACACACACACACACACATGTATGCACAAAATATACATATACATGCATATGTATGTATGAGTATGTATATATGTGTGTGTGTGTATGTGTATATATATATATATATATATATATATATATATATATATATATATATATATATATATATATAGTGAGAATTCACACACATATATATATATAGGGAGAATTCATTTGTGTGTATATATATATATACACACAAATAGATAGATAGATATGGAAGAGAGAGAAAGAAGAAGAGGAAGAAGAGAGACTGAGAGCTAAGAGGTAAATATAATGCAGCAGGTACACACACAATAAAACACATCACACATGCACATATGTATGTAGTTTAAAAACTTTCCACTTTCAACTGCCATTTGTTTTGTTTGAGTTCATGTGCAGGTACACTTCCTTTAACATATTAACATACATTTATATACATATAAACATCCACAAAAACCTTCATATATCTCTGTGCTAACAGTATATGCATATTGATGCAAGTTTCCATTATTAAAAATCCTTACAACACACACATATGTATACATATATATATATTCATACACCCGTACATATATACATATGAAAGCATTTTACGAATAAATTTAAGTGGAATGTGTAATTAAAACAAAATACATTGAGGTGGTATATAGATGAAGATGTGAGTGTGTATTTTCTGCTTGTTGTTTGGCTGTCCAAGAGATGGAATAACATTCACTATTTAGAATTTAAAATTAATCATATTTACATTGAATTTTAAGTATGTGATTTCTTCTCTTATTCCCTTGTGTAGTTACAACTAAATCTATATTGTTAATGTATCTCCTTCTAAAATCTTTCTACATTCCTTCAAGCAACTTATTGATATTGATTTTATAGAAATGCTAATTAGAAATAAATAGATAATTTTGAATAAAACAAACGTAACCATTAACATCTATCAAAATAAGCCAACCAAGGAGCCTCTTTGCAGTTGCTTGACACAACAGAAATAGCAGTCAAGTTACTTCAGAGACCAAACTTCTATGGTAAAAAGAAAAGAATGCATTGGATGATGTAGTCAAGGCTGTCTTAGCAGTCTTATAAGACCCAGGGTAAACCAATGCACTGGGCCCTATAGTATATATTTATTGACTGCAAGCCACAAGTACATAGATCAGAATTGAGCTCCTAGAGCCATGAGGCCTGCTGGTAACCGCTCAAGGTGTCCATGCCTTAAATGTAATATTTATTGGACCTCTGTTGGTTTCGACAATAAGTATTTAGTTGTTTGATCATCTGAATTACCTGTTCAATAGTTTGCAAGTGGCTGAGTATTCCACAGACATGTATAGTCTTTATGTAATTTTTATGTAACGTCAGTGTGAAATAGTGTGACAGGACTGGACAACTGAATTATAAAAAAATCTATCCAACAAACTTCTGAGCAGTTTCTGTCTACCCAGTTTCACTCATAA
>NC_068982.1:29467041-29468907 GCF_001194135.2 Octopus bimaculoides
TTTCACTCATAAAGCTTGAGTTGACTTGTATTTCTAATAGGACAAAAAAAAAAAAAAAAAATCTTATACCCCCAGCATGGTGTGCAGTGGGATCAGACCACATGATTATTAAGTGAACTTCTTGACCATTCCAGACATGCTATGATATACTAGATGTATTAAAAAAGGTAGGTTAATTACAACAAGAATGACTTTGATCAATGGTGAGGTTCTTCATCTTGTTTGAAATTACCAGGCCAACATCCTAGAACAGAACCTAGGATAAATAACTTGATGAAGTCAGAGACCTTGGCCCTGTCACAACTTCCCATAGATATGCTGAATAATGGATCCCCTTTCTTTACCTGTAGGAATCATCAAGGAATAGGCTGATTCTGATACTGAAACCACTAATTCTATTAAATTTTACCCAAGAAACTTCATTATGAAAGGTTAAAAATCCCGTTTATATGTGTGTATATAGATAGATAGATGGATAGATAGATAAATGGATAAATAGATTGATAGATAGATAGATAGATAGATATATAGATAGATAGATAGATAGATAGACAGACAGATAGATAGATAGATAGATAGATAGATAGATAAATAGATAGATAGATAGATAGATAGACAGACAGATAGATAGATAGATAGATAGATAGATAGATAGATAAATAAATAGATAGATAGATAGATATCCACAATAGGTGGTGTATCTGGCCTACTCTTTAACTTGTTTCAACTCAAAAGCTGTGGCTATGCTGGGGCACCATATATTTTCAGTTTAACTAAAAGAAGATGACATGTTGATAATATCAGATACTTCACATTTTACATAAGAAGTGTGTAACAACTAATCAGGCATTACTATACAACCTTATATAGCATGAAAAGTGAGGTATCAGAGATGGCATATATGGGAGATGATTTAATCATGAAATCTTCAGTGGATTAAGTTCCCTGAAACAAATTTAAGCTAACTATTGATTTTTTGATGGCCCAAGGTAAAAAATTTGCAAGGAACGAGAAGGGTTTATTAAAATGACTTCAAGGTATTATGTGTAGTGTATTATACCCTGCAGTAGAGACTCTATTTTCTAAGCATATGAAGAAGCCTCTAATTGGTTAATCAGTTTGCTATAAATAGTAACCAAATCTTCCTCAAATCACACCCTAATAAGTAATGCAGTCTTTGATACACTCTATATGAATGGTGATGCTGGAATGCTAATAATCAAGGCTGACTGGAGTTTAATAAAAACAATAAGTACTTATTATATTGGTTTAAAATTTTGGCACAAGGCCAGCAATTTTAGAAAGAAGAGCTAAGTTGATTACATCAACCTCAGTGTTCAACTGGTACTTATTTTACCAACCCCAAAAGGATGAAAGGCATAGTTGACCTTGAATTTGAACGCAAGATGGATGAAATACTGCTGAGCATTCTACCCAGTATGTTAACGATTTTGCCATCTCACTACCTCAAGGTACTTACTGTATTGACTTTAAAACAGCAGTCCCAAATCTTTTATACTCAATGGACCAGTTTCATGTGAAACAATTTTTCCATGGACTGCAGTATCATACACATTACTAAATGTAATAAAGTGTGTAATGTATAACTGAATTATTACAAATCATCATCATCATCGTTTAACGTCCGCTTTCCATGCTAGCATGGGTTGGACGATTTGATTGAGGACTGGTGAACCAGATGGCTACACCAGGCTCCAATCTGATCTGGCAGGGTTTCTACAGTTGGATGACCTTCCTAACGCCAACCACTCCGAGAGTGTAGTGGGTGCTTTTTATGTGCCACCAGCACTAGGGCCAGTCAGGAGGTACTGGCAATGGCCACACTCGAAATGGTGTATTTTACGT
>NC_068982.1:29470355-29483329 GCF_001194135.2 Octopus bimaculoides
GTCATACGTTCCCTCCACTAATCCACTATAGAATGCGTTAGTTGTGATGCAGTTGCTCAAGGTTGACCCGGGTTGTTGGAGTTGCCGAAGAGCAGCGCGACACTCGCGGTGCCATTCGCCCTTCCTCGGCCTCTTCTTGATCCACGACTGCAGTTCGGTCATGGAGACGAGCTGCGGGAAAGCGCGCCGCACAAACGGCGACCACACCTGTTCACCGTTGTCTACATAGAGCCGGAGAGATAGATAGATAGATAGATAGATAGATAGATAGATAGATAGATAGATAGATAGATAGATAGATATAGCGTATATAATACATATAAATGTAAAAACACCCTTCAGGCTGCAATAGACAATAAAATAAAACAAAATTTAATCTATTCAGTCTATACATCTCAGTACCAAATTACCCACAGTCTAACACTGGTCCCTAGCCTGGTGGTTGTGGGCCCTTGAGTTAAAATATAAAGTAGGGTAACTATATACCACAAGTAATTAGTTCAATAATGCTAAAATATAAGTAAAAACTTATCATGAATTAGCCATGGGTACCATAAACAGATGCGATTAAGATTGAAATATTTTCTCAGGAATCTTTACATTACATTTTCCAATATATTGTTTGCTTAAAATTGGAAAAAAATTTTGCTGAGAAAATGTCTAAGTGTACTGATCAGACAAAAAAACCTGAAAAATTTGTACATTAATTTCACTCTCAATCTAAGTGAATTAAGAACTGTTTAAATTTTTTAAAATAATTTTTTGATTTAAAAATGTTTATTTATGAATCTAGAAATTTATCAATCTTCTTTATGCTTTATAAAATCTATTTTATAATGTATTTCAAGTATTTTTTTAGTGTAATTAATTCTCTAAAAGATTTCATACTGATGAAGGAAATGAACTTTCTGAAATAGAGATGTTAGTGAATGTACAAACGATAAAAGCTAAAACTGAATTAAATTAATTTAAATTAAAAGTTAAATTATTGAAAATAGATACTGGAAAAAAAAGAATATGTTATTTTGTAATCATTTTATGAAGAATTGAAAGAATAGGGAAGTACTTTCCAGCAAGTCTTTCCTCTCTTGCAAAGCATACAAAACATCCAGTGAACAAGTTCAACTTTTTAATAAGCCATACATTAAAAATAATTCAGTCAAAATAATCTAAAATAACAGAAATACAGCTTAATTATTCCAAACAGGATTTCCACGCACAATAAAATATCTGAAAAAGGATACACAAATACTGAGCATGCAAGCCACACACACACACGCATTTATACATGCAAACACAGAAATAATTTCAAAAGTACTAAATAAAGCAAGAAATTTTAATATATCTAGAAAAGGAAAAAGATTTCATATATTTCTTTAATCAATGAAACAGCTACAATTCTGAAATTAAATTGTTGTTTTACAAATAAAACCCAAATAAACCTTGTTAGTTCCATTATTGCAGAACATAGTTGGTCTTTTCCCAAAGAGCAGAGGTTGTAAAATCAGAATCTCGGTAGTTTATAGATGGGTAACAAATCTGCCCCTGTATGTAACACTACTTGATTGCATGTAACATTTACCGTGGGATCAGTTTCTCTTATCCAGTTATGTAAACTGTCTTGGTGCTACAGCAAAATTCTTGATGTTTGATGTCAACCAATGGGCTGACAAACGTGTTTCACAGATCATATAAATTGACTCATTTCATCGCTAATATTGATAGAAGAATCAGTAGAAAAATGGATTAAAATATACAATTATTTGCATATTCACTTTCACAATATACAATTAAATATAAATAAAAAATCTGTTAAATAATATTATGAAGGATAATGGAAATATATAGCATAAATGAAGAGTACCATATGGAATCATAAACAGTAGATTCTGTGTCTTGTGGAGAAAAAAATACTGATAAAAGTCAAATAATGCACAGAGCTTCTGTGTAACGTAAACAGCTGTCATGGTGAGTTGTATTCAAATATGCATGTTTGATGTATGGTAATACATTTTGAAATTGTTAGATGTAGAAGATAAAGTTGAAAACATTATTTCACATTGTTATCATTTTTATTATTTAGAAGACATGAAAGTAAAATATTTCTTTTTATCTCTTAATAAACAGAGATAAAAGAAGCAACCAAGCATCCAAAATATGATATCTTAAAAATAATTTTTTTTTAGAATTACAACTGCAAAACATGTTTTATAAGAAAGGAAGTTTGATTTTTAATTTTACTTAAAATTCTTGAATGAGATTAATGACTAACCTCGTTTTTAAGTTTCTTAATTTCGGCAGTGTGTTCTTCTGTTTGCTGGACATAATGCCATTTCGCCTGCCTTTCACTGTCTAATATCTGTAGAAGATGCAAATGTTTCTGTTCCAGTTCTTCTTTGCATTCTATCATCTTGCTATAGCTAAAAAATTTAATGAAAAGAAAGCGAGAGGTAAAAGAGAGGAAGAAATAATTAGAAGACAATTGAGAGATAAAAAGAAAGCAACAATATATTTTGAGTCTTACAATTATGAGTTATTAATATAAATAATACAGACAAAAAAAAAATTGAATAAATGAAATAAACATAACCACCAGAGAAATGATATTTTTATTGAAAATAAACATTGTAGTAAGTGCAGACGATCCTAAATAGTAAAATGAACAATTTTAATTGTTGAAACACATCTAAAATATGAATGATACTTTAATAAAAAGGAAACAATAAAAGTACAAGTATTTGTAACAGAAATATCACTAAAGACAAAGTCTAATTTAGTCAATGAAAAGGATTTGAAAGAAAAGTGTGAATGTTCTACATTTGACTTTATTTTATTGATAATTTTCTTTTCTCACTGATAACAAAGAAGTCACTGTAGATCTTGTGAAGGATAAAATTATCATTTTATCAATTTAGTAAGATGGATAATGTCATATAGAATTATAGGAAAATAAAATTGTTTGAAGAAAATTATTACTTTCTTTTATTTGCTTTTTAAGTGTCAACATTCTGTATAGCAACAGCTAACTTGAAAGAAAAGTTAAATCAATGGATTGAATAAAAAAAAAGAATAGGACTTAAATATAATTCTTCCCATGACAAAATAAAATGGAAGACATCAATAATTCTTTTGTTTAAGGGAGAATAATTCAAGGAACTTTGCATTACATTCAAATCAATTCAGATCCCTAGAATCTATTTCAACAGCAATTTTAATATCCCATGTACAAAGAAAATCAACTTGAAGCTGTTTTGTTACAAAATATAACTGGAGACATATACATGTATATATATATGTATGAGAGTTGTATTCCTTATATATATATATATATATGAGAATTGTGATCTTTATATATATATATAAATGAATGTAGAAATAACATCTCACACATATGCATACAAGCATATATACATTCATACACACAAACATATATACATTCCCTGTACCTCTTGATCCACCAACTGTATCCTCTCTTATGCTCACCTTCTTGTACCTTGACAATTTTCTCCGCCAGCCCATCACTCCCAGCTTCATTTTCTTCCCAGTTACTACTATTCATCCTTTTGATGTTGAATAGCCGTGTATCTATCTCTTGTACATCAAAACACTAGTACTTGCCTCTTTATTGCACTTTAGCTTCCTTCTCAGCACCTGGCACAAAAGCCATCCCTCTTCCCTAAAACCTCATGCCTTTTTCCCCCCCTTGTTTTTTTGTTTTTTCTATCTTGCAACTTGGAAACACCACTAGAGCCAGTAGTACAAAAATAACACCCAGTACACATTGTAGAGAGGCTGGCTTTAGAAAAGGCATCCAGCCATAGAAAACATGCCAAAACTGACAATGGAGCTCTGCTCTTGCCATTGCCAAATCTTAATAAACTGTCCGACCCATGTCAGCTAGGAAATGATAACACACACACACACACACACACACACATGGATATATTTATTTATATATATGTTTTTCTATATATAGTTGAAATTTGCAGAAAAACAAAAGACGAAGACAGGTATATAAACAACAAGGAGGTGTTTTAGTTTAACACACACACACATACACACACACACACACACACACGCACACGCACACATAAAATATCTAAATATCTGACAAGATTGCATTGCAGGCATTACAGATTTATACTAAACCAAGCTTAATAATTAATTGTTAATTAGATTGATGAATTAACTGGTAATTGAACTGACATAAAGACAAATAACCTAGTTCCTATTACAAAATCAATGTAAAACTGGAAAATATGTGAGATCTGAAAATTATCTTGACTCACATTGAAGACAAACATTTTGAATACTTGAGTATTAATAAACAATTTTATTAAACAATAGCAACAAAATACTTCTCTTGAATGGTTTTGTTTTTCTAAGAGGAGAAGCAGAAGTGCTCATTGACTTGTATAAATAAATGAGGTTAATCCAATTGACATTTATTTTATTACCTGTTAATGTAACGATGGAATCTATATTTAGTGAAAGCGCAGGTATGGCTGTGAGGCTAAGAAGTTTGCTTTGAAATCACACAGTCTGGGGTTCAGTCCCATTGTGTAGCACCTTCTATTATAACCCTGAGCCAATCAAAGCCTCACAAGTGGATTTGGTAGATGGAAACTGAAAGAAGCCTGTCATATATTTTCCTCTAATCTTTTCGTTGTTTTAGTGATTAGATTGTAGCTACGCTGGGGCATCACCTTCAAGGGTCTAGTCAAACAAACCTACTCCTATAGGGTTTTTCAAACCTGGTACTTATTCTTTCTGGCACTTTTGCTCAGCCACTAATTTGCAAGGACATAAACAAACCAACATCTTTAAAATACAATTCCTAATAATATTTAGTGATAAAAATATAATAGCATTTTATAAAGATGGGGTCCAGTAGAGTAAAATAGGAATCAAAGGGCTCCATAGGCAAAAAAAAGATTGAGAACCACTGGTCTAGTGTAATTACTTCTACAATAAAAAAGAAACCTAATTTTTAGAGGTACATTATGGTTAACTATAGAGAAAAATGCAAGTTCTCTATGAAGGTTTATCATAGTTTGATAGGGTTTCATTTGGTTTTCTTGACATATATGATGTCTGTGATTTGAAACTTAAACAAAACTAAGATTTTGAAGCTCCTGTTTCAAGACAAATAACAGTTCCTTCACCCATCTGACGTCTCTTAGTTGACAGTTAATACAAGGGAGATAATCATTTCTTATTCAACAACAATGTGGAGGCTTGACCAGAGAAATTAAGTTCATGTATGAACAATGGCTGTGAAGGCACAATGGCCCAGTGGTTAGGGCAGCGGACTCGTGGTCATAGGATCATGGTTTCGATTCCCAGACCGGGCGTTGTGAGTGTTTATTGAGCGAAAACACCTAAAGCTCCACGAGGCTCCGGCAGGGGATGGTGGCGAACCCTGCTGTACTCTTTCGCCACAACTTTCTCTCACTCTTACTTCCTGTTTCTGTTGTGCTTGTAATTCAAGGGGTCAGCCTTGTTACTCTGTGTCACGCTGAATATCCCCGAGAACTACGTTAAGGGTACACATGTCTGTGGAGCGCTCAGCCACTTGCGCGTCAATTTCACGAGCAGGATGTTCCATTGATCGGATCAACTGGAACCCTTGTCGTCATAAGTGACGGAGTACCAACAATGAACAATGGCTATTCTAGACAAAGATGAACTGTGATGATGTCCATACACAATTAAAAAAAAAAAAAAACGGAGGTCAATTAAGAATAAGCTGGTTTTTTTTTCACTTAAACCAGACCTGATCAAGCAGACCCATGATCAAAAGCTCTCTGGCCATGCCCACCCAATCTTCTATTCAGATACAGTGTACCTTAGACTATATTATCCAAAGTTTTCCTTCTTTTTATGTGATTTAAGGAACATTTGACTGCTATTCCTAGCAAGTCAAGTGACTTTCTAAAGATACCCTGTGCAACATTATTGATCAGTGCTGCAAATTCCAGCATCCTCTTATCATAAATTTCATTGATTTCAAGAATGCTTTTAACAGTAATCATTGGGAGCCACTGCAGATGATTATTCATCTTGTGGCATAACTAAAAAGAATCTCTGACAACATTAGAACACTAGATGGGAATACAGAGCTGCTTTAGCCCCATGTCACTTGTTTTCTGTTGGTAATTTGTATCAAATTCATTATGACAAAGACTAAGCAGCTCAGTAAACAAAATTTAATGCGTGCACAAGAAGCTGCAAACCATGCATTTTGTTGATGGTATTACTTTGCTAAGCCATCATGTAGAAAGACTGCACAGGAAATAACATCTACTTTAAATACAAATACAGAAAAGTTGAACTTTGTATCACCTGTGAGAAGATCAATATTATATCCACCAATTTATGACTATATCTATCTTATCAAGATTGGAAATAAGAATCTGAAGTATGTATCAAAGATCTCTATCTTGGAACAAAATTTCCTGTAAAAGTGGTAGAGAAGTTGATGGCTGCTACAGTAGTCTTCCAGTAACTGCACCATGTACAGGGAAAATTATGTTTTCCAATGACTGCTCAGTGTACAGGGAAAATTATGCTTTGACATGACCACTTATGGAGCCAAATGCTATCTTTGCCTTGAAACACGAAAAAATTCAGATTGCATTTACAACAGACTTGATGTTTTTCACAGGTGCTGTATACAACCAACAATGTGAATTTCTTAGAGACCATGCTATTAATGAAAAAGTTATGTAAAGAGCTCAGATGGAAAATTTTTATCTCCTAGCACTTCTGTTGCACATGATGAATATTAATTCAGCTGGACAGCTATTTCAAACATCAGTGAATATTTATTTTCTGTTTTCCCATATAAGTGGTGACAGATTTCTTCTTGGAATGCAGGTGATTGTAAGTACATACAACTGACAGAGCCCAATGAAGTAGAAATAAAACTACCCTCTCAGTGGACACTGCTAGGGTGATTTGTGTTTGCTTCTGATATATATATATATTGTATTTTTAAATACACTGGGACAAGATCTTAACTGAAGTTTGCCTATGATGTATCGTTAACTATGATATACAGATATACAAAGGACTATATACACACACATGACCCCTGCCATATATATATATATATATATATATATATATATATATATATATATATATGTATGTATGTATGTATGTATGTATGTATGTATGTATGTATATATGTATGTGTATGCATGTGTGTGTGTGTGTGTGTGTGCGGGCAAACCTATTTTGTATGTATATGTCCACTCAGACAAAATAGGTTTCCATGCAACTTCTTTCCACTGAATTCACTCACAAGTTGACCCAGGGTGTAGTAGAAGATGCTTGCTCAAAGTTCTCTGCAGTGAGACAGAAATAATAACAACATGATCCTGAAGCAGTTTTCGTAACCATATAATCATGGCTGCACCTTTCTGCATTAAAAAAAAAAAAACCTGTGAAATGGTTAAAGCAGGCATTTGTAAAGTATATTATGGTGGTGAAATCCAATAAGACTAAAACTTGTCCATAGTTGTCCTTCTGTCTACAGAAATCAGATTCTTTGCTTAACATGTGAAGTAATTTTGTGAGATTAATCATTAGTTCTATTAAAATTATATCTCTTTTGGAGTTACTAATAGTCATTACTAGTTTGTTTTTCTTCTACCGTCTAAGAAAGAGATTTCACTTAATTAAGAATATTTACATATATCATTCTGTACAACTTTTAAATTATCTATCTAAATGTATATCATTGGCCCACTTGAGTTATTGTTCTTAGCTTAGCTTATTTTTTTAAACTTCCCAATATAGTATCATAGCTTGTGTATCTGTCATGTATGTAAAATTCTTAGAACCAGAAATGACATAGAAAGCTGTTGCTGCTTTTCAATTTCAAGCAGGTTTTTTTTTTGTTTATCTCTGCATTGTTTCTGAGGATGTATTGTCTTGTTTTATCCTACTTTTAATGATTATTTTATTAATTCAATAAAGTGTACTCACTTAATTGTTATAAAATTGTTGTTGCTATCAGCTTAATGGTTCTGTTTTTTTTTTTTATGAGACTAAATGTGTTGCGACATGCTTTTTAGTAGTATTTAAGTAATTATTATTTGTTTAATTTCATTTATTTCAGTTTCCTTTACACTGTATTAAAGCCTATCAAGTAATCTTAACTGAGAAATTACTTTAGAGAAAGAAACATTGTTTCTAGAAAGGTTGTTACTCTTCACAAAGACAGCTATTAGAGACTTTAGTGTAAACTAATGTGGTGTATGAATTGATTTCTGCCTTTGTTTCAACCACAAATGTAACAGCAATTTCTTTAGGTTATACAGTTGTTGTTGTTGTCATTGCTGCTGTTGCTGTTTAGACTCAGGTCAATGCACTACAAGCATGATTGTAGTATTTCATCTATGACCATCCTATATGATTAAAAGTTATTCAACCGTAACCATTCCATCCATTTTTTTTATAATTGGGATTGCAGTAACTGCATTGTTCTCATTACACTAGTTTACAAAGAAATTGAGGCAAACATAGAAATAGTTGTTCTAGCCTAATTTTGGGGTGCTGATTTCAAATACAAAACCACTTTTCACTCATCACTTCTAGTTTTTGAGATATACATTATTATGATTTTGCAACAATTCACATAACCATATATATGATAATATAATAAATAAATGCACCCTTTTAAAGCCTAGCCAGGTTCATGGGCCCGGTTTCCTGGTTTCAATGGCGTATGTGGTCCCCAGTTGGATGAGACGCCAGTCCATTGCAACATTACTCATTTTTGCCAGCTGAGTGGACTGGAGCAACGTGAAATGAAATGTTTTGCATTGCCCGGTCCAGGAATCGAAACCACAATCTTATGATCATGATGCTGACAACCTAACCACTAAGCTATGTGCCTCCACAACCATATATATGGTCAGTCTTTATTTTGTTTCCCAGATTTTTGTAATACATATGATATATATCTATACAATGGATTCAAGCACTTCAAAACACTGAGGAAGCATCAACAAGGCAAATTCATTCTGCTATGCGTGTGGGGATTTCATGACAGTTGCACAGTGCTGAACAATTACTTCCCTCCTGAGAACTGCTTACTTTCATTATTTTGATTGTAAAATTGGAGATCAGGACAAATTCTGGGCCCCACACATCTGTTGTAAACCCTATTACAATGAACTAACTGCATGATTTAACAGCAAAAAAAGCAGCCTTCAACTCTGCTGTCCCAATGGTCTGAGAGAGCCATGAAATCATGCAGATGATTGTTATTGTTGTCTAGCAAATATAACAGGTTTCAATGCTCCTTCTAGAAAAAACATCAAAATATCTCAACCTTCCCTTAGCTATGAGACCCGTTCCCCACTCAGATGATCTCCCTGTCTCTACACTCCCAGAAAATAAAGATCTTCTTCTTTCATCAGATGAAGAAATGCCTTCAGGGGAAGATTCTGCCAAGATGATCTCTTCTGAAGATTATGTCTCTGTTTTTCAGGAGCAAGTAGTAATGAATCATGCAGGAAGACCTGAATCACCTTGCCCATGATCTGTATCTATCAGGACATGGAACCAGGACTTTGCTTCACTATTTGACATGGGGAACAGATTGTGCTACTGCACAAATGTCTCTGGCTTGTTCATCTTCCTTGGTTTCCTACACAATCCCTCAGACTGGCGTCTTTTCATAGACTCTCCCAAGTGAAGTCTGAAGGCTGTGCTCCTGCACAATGGGAATAAATACCCCAGTATTCCCATTGCCCACTGAGTCCATCTGAAAGAGTCATATAACAATACAGAGCTCCTTTCAGAAGCTGTCAAGTACAACCAGTACCAGTGAAGTATCCGTGGGGACCTCAAGGTCATTGGGCTCCTTATGGGTATGCAAGCAGGTTTCACAAAGTATTGTTACTTTCTCTGTCTCTGGGACAGTCGGGCTGTATCCAAGCACTACAAGCAGAAGGACTTGGGATCTAGGAGCACTTTCATGCCTGGTGAACACAGTGTCCAAGAAAATCCTCTGATGGACATTAACAAGGTGCTTCTTCCTCTTCATATCAAGCTTGGTTTAATGAAGAATTTCATGAAAACCATGGACAAAAATGGCACTGCCTTCCAACACTTGTGCACTCTCTTCCCAGCTCTGAGTTCTGCTAAGCTCAAGAAGGGCATCTTCATTGGACTTCAGATCCAAGAAGTGCTGAGGGATAAGGCCTTTGAGGAGCTTCTTACCTTAAAGGAACTGACAAACAGACCCACACCAACTTATACATATGCATACACACACATACATATAAATATTTAAGGCTCTGATGAAGCTCTAGTATGTTATTCAGGCACTTGACTCTCAGTCCACTGCATCTAATTGTAGAAACAGCTGTAAGCTAATGAAACGCATAAGATAATCATTTATTCCTTTGTCACCTCATTTTCTTATATAAATATATATATATGTAAATACATATATATATATGCATTTATGTGTGACTGGCCCTCGGGCCGGTGGCACGTAAAAGCACCCACTACACTCTCGGAGTGGTTGACGTTAGGAAGGGCATCCAGCTGTAGAAACTCTGCTAGATCAGATTGGAGCCTGGTGCAGCCTTCTGGCTTGCCAGTCCTCAGTCAAATCGTCCAACCCATGCTAGCGTGGAAAGCGGACGTTAAACGATGATGATGATGATGATGATACATACATAAATGATAGGCTACTTTCAACAAAATCCACTTACAAGCTTTTGTTCACCTGGGGCTATAGTAAAAAACATTTTCTCAAGGTGTCGTACAACGGGACTGATCTCACAACTACTTGGTTGGGAAACAAACTTCCTAACTTGCACTGCCATGCCTGTCTCAAATGTGAACAAACAAAAGCAATTGCGAAGTAAGGTATTAAATACAATTTTTCTTGGTTAGAAAAAATAGAAACAAAATCCCAGTGGTTGGGCAATATCTTGCATTAGTAATGTGTAAGACATTGCAGTGTGATGCAGCAGAAAAGTAAAACAAAACTTGGCTGTGGAATGAAGAATTAATTCTCAGATTATAATTAACTTGAGATAATTGGAAGTAACCACTGAAACAGAATAAGATCATTTGTGGTATTTACTTATAAATGAGATCAATATAAGGGTGTGTTTATGAGAACTAATTGAAATGAGTGATTAAATAATTAGTAATTATATAATTAGATAGTTAATAATTCAATAAGTAATTAAATAAATAAAAGATAGAAGTATAAATATAGAGAATAAATGGTTAAATAAATAACTAATTAAATAATTAAATGAATAAATGTATCTAAGTGATTGAATAATTAAATGAATATAGAGTTAATTGAATAAGGAGATAGTTGCATGATTAAATAACAAACAAATTTATAATAAGGGATAAGTTAGGGGTACATTTAGTGAGTAAATAAGGAATAAATATGTGAAAGGAGTTGAGGAAGTCATATGAAGTTATATGATATGTAAGACAAAAGATGGGCTAAGGTTTCTACCCAGCTACTTCCACTTAGCCATGTATCTTCTCTAAAGCAAAAAACTGTGATTGTCTCTGGCACGAATCCATCTTTCTCTCCATTCAAATACTCCACCTCTTAGTTGAGGGATCTTTTTCCTTTTTCTTTCTTTGTTTTTTTTCTTGTTATTTTTCTGCCTTGCAAGTTACTTAGCAAACCCACTAATGCTGGTGGCACAAAAGAAAAAAAAAAAATCCCACCAAGTGTACACTGGTAAGTGGTTGGTGTTAAGAAGGGCATCCAGTTGTAGAAACATAGTGACAGGCGAAACACCACTAAACATTTCATCCAGTGCACTAGTTGTCAAAGATCATGAAGAAAAAAAATGCTTTCTAATTGATGTATCAATACCAGTAGATGACAACGTTTCTCTAAAAGAAATGGAAAAACTTTCAAAATGCAAAGACCTGGAAATAGAGATAACTCGAATGTGGAATCTAAAAACAGAAACAATTCCTATTATAGTAGGTGCCTTAGGTATAATAAAAAAATATTCAGACAAATACATAACAAAAACACCAGGACTTACAAATACATATAACATACAGAAAATTGCACTACTGGGCACTGCACACATCCTACGCAAAACACTTTCAATACAGTAACCATAAGAGCACCACAGCAAACCACAACACATACCCAAGGCGCACAGAGCTGCGCTCGGTAGTGAAGTGAAAGCACGTTATAAAAATAAAACTACTGAACAATAATAATAATAATAGATAAATGGTATGAACATAAATCTAGTAAAGTACTAGAAAGTAAAAAATACAAGATGTTGTGGGACTTAAACATTCAGACTGACAGAGTAATAGAAGCTAGAAGTCCTGATTTGGTAGATAAAGAGAATAGAAAATGCCAGATAATTGATTGTCCCAAATGATGAAAAAATTAATGAGAGGTATAGGAAAAATAGCAAAGTACCAGGACTTAGCTATTGAATTACAGAGACTATGGAATGTATGGGTAAAATGTATCCCAGTAGTTATAGGTGCATTAAGAACTATCCCTAAAGATTTGAACAGATGGATAAAGGAAATAGGCATAAAACCCGGTTTAGTACAGCTCTAGAAAACAGTGTTATTAGGGACAGCTAGGATACTTAAGAATGTTCTTGGCATCTAAGGCTACTTGTTGTAGCCCGATGTTAGGATTCTTTTCCAACAGTCTAATCTGTTGAGTGTATATGAAAATAATAATAATAATAATAATAATAATAATAATAATAATAACAAAGCCCTTACCCATCAATGGCTAATGGCCTCTGGCTTGAAATCAGAAACAGAGGGGTTTATCATAGCAGCCCAAGATCAATGCCTACCTACAAAGAACTACCAGGCCAACATATTAAAGAACTGCAGCTCCCCATTATGTTGTATATGCCAACAACAAAATGAGACTATCGATCATGTTGTCTCCATGTGCAGTCTGCTTGCGCCTACAG
>NC_068982.1:29483828-29487806 GCF_001194135.2 Octopus bimaculoides
AGGAATAACACCTACATGAACTTCTAACTTGTTGTCTCTTGAGGTCTCTGGGTGAGACTTGGATCCAACTTGTACAAATGCAAAACAAAAGTCAAACATAAAATAATAATAATAATAATAATAATAATAATAATAATAATAATAATAATAATAATAAGAAGAAGAAGAAGAAGAAGAAGAAGAAGAAGAAGGTACATGGGTTTGCAGTGTATAGGTGCAGGTGTTGCTACATCATAGGCACAGGAATGTTTGTGTGGTTAAGAAGCTTGCTTCCCAACAATGTATTCTTGGGCTCAGTCTCACTGCATGGCACCCACAGCGACTGCTTTCTACTGCTGCTTTGGGCTGAGCAAAGCTTTGTGAGTGGATTTGGTAGATGGAAGCTAAAAGAAGCCTATTGCACACACACACACACACACACACACACACACATGTATGAATGTATATCTTTGTGTGGGTCTTTGTGTTTGTCCCCCATTACCTGTTGACAACTGTCATTGGTTTGTTTATGTCCTTATAATTTAGAAGTTCACCAAAAGTGACCAACAGAATAAGTACCAGGCTTGAAGAAAAATAACTACTGGGGTTGATTTCTTTGAATAAACCCCAGGACAGTGCCACAGTATGGCCACAGTCCAATGACTGAAGCAAGTATAAAATGTGAGATAGAACTCACCCATTCTAATTGAATTGAAATTTGTCTCAAGCACAAGGGTATGTCACTATCATTGATTTTTTTTATATAAGATTATAAAGTTAGCATTAAAAATGTGTGCAAATAACTAGAAATCAGTTCAGACGGTTTCTTATGAAGAAAACATTTTGCAAACAACATTTCATAAGATTCTCAAGTGCACATCAAACAAGATAATGCTTACGTATATAGTTTTGTAAAGCATGCTTGTAAAATTTGGTCAAGCAAATTAATTTCCACTTCATTTCAAAGTTTATATTATTGCTTTTGAGACTCCATAGGAAATTTTACCAACCTGTGTCACCGATTTTAAGTTAGTTCTGAAATGAATAAAGATGCTGAAAATAGCAAGCTTTAGAATAATTTGGTATATGGTTTTGACGTAAGATTTGTTTTGACACTGGCGCAGTAAATGATATCTTTCTTAGTAAATGAACATTTTAATAGACATTGATTCATGTATGTACAATTACAAGCTGGAGGCTGCCAGATAATAGGAAAATTGTATAGATTGAATCAGTTATTACGAGACAAAGATTATTCTGAATTTAGAATGGTTGAATAAGATACGCTCAGGGAGTTATTAAAAATTTTTAAATACACATGGTCAGCAATTTAATGACAGTTAAAAATTCTTCACCATGGAGCGTGAAACCTCTTGGTTGAAAGGAAGGCTAAACCAATATATTATCCAACTTATAGTTTTATATTTTGCAATGCAATTTAATTGGATCTTATATATGTTTAAACTATTCATTGAATTTACTATGTTGTGGAAAAAGCATCATAAAACACATTTTCAATAATGGAGGGGATAGAGATATGTAAGGATATATTTGTAATGAATTTGTTTAAGGTATTTTTAAGTAAGTTAAAACGTAATGGAGTAACTCCATAGGTTTTCTGAAAGGTAAAAACAGTGAATTGTTTTGGCTGAAGTGAAAGTAACATGGAGATACTTGATTATTTTAAGATTTGATTCACCCAATACCTGTAAGTTAAATTCCTGAGAAAGCTTATGGAATTTTTTCAGAAATCTTTCATTTAAAGTTTCTGAATATATGATCATTTGCCTATATAATATATACATCCAAGGTTATACACACACATACAAATAAACACACACACACACACATTCACACATATCAAGTGTAATATATATGTATATATATATTATATATATATATATATATATATATATATATATATGAAATCTAATATATATATATATATATATATATATAGCAAATATAATATGCATATATAAATATACATCAAATACACACATGCACACGCACACATACGTGCACACATATATATACAGGATTAATTAGATACTCCACTATCAATATAATATATATATATGATGCACACCCAATTGATTCTTTTAATTTCTAATTTCTGCAATCTTATCCTATACTTAACATTATTTTATTTCATTTACTCAATATTTAATGCAATACATCATTTTATTATCTTAAAAGGATGCATATGTATGCATGTATGTACGTATGTATGTATGTATGTATGTACGTATGTATGTACGTATGTATGTATGTATGTATGTTTTTATGCATATATATATATATATATATATATATATATATATATATATACGTAAATCAGTTTTATCACTGAGTGAAACTTTGAACTGTCAACTATTAATTTAATACTCAACATATTTGGTTGTTAATTGATGACTTTTAAAAACCTCTTGATCTGAAATATAAATGTAATGCATTATCCTAACATCAAGCACACCCACATGCTTTATAAATGAATTTACCAAATCAAATCCATTCTCAGATGTAACATTCTTCAGCTAACTATTTATAACGTACTTAATTTAGTATGAAATTTTTACATTGGATGGTTAAATATATATTGTGGAAATGTCCTTAATACAATAATGTAATATAACCTGAAAATATTCTTTCACCCTAATTTTGAATTTATTTTTACTGTATCATATCTTAAACATCCAACATACGATTTTATTTATAATAATAATAATAAAAATAATAATAATAATAATAATAGAAATAATTCTTTCTGCTAAAGGCTGAATACCTGAAATTTTGGTGGGAGAGGACTAAACGATTACATTGACCCCAGTATTTCATTGGTACCTAATTTATCGACTCAGAAAGGATGAAAGGCAAAGTTGACCGAAGTTGAATTTGAACTCAAAACTTAAAGATGGATAAATTGCTGCTTAGTGTTTTACCCAGTGTGCTAATGATTCTGCCAGCTCCCTACCTTAATGACACAGATAATAACGATGATGATGGTGGTGGTGGAGGTGGTGGTGGTCATAATGACAATCAAAACATCAACAACAACAATAATAATTCCTTTTTTATTGGCCACAAGGCCTGTACACAAAAGTAAAGGACAATACAATACAAAGACAGTGGGGACTTAGATACAGTGCATGTAAAGAGTGAAAAATAATAACAATTAACAATAAAAATTCAAACAATAAATTCCCCAAAAGTGGGGAAACTCCACCCAAGTGCACCCAATGAACTCCCCTCATTCTGGACACCTCAAATACTAAGGGCACCTCAATGTTTAAAGAAGATTCAAGAGACAGATTCAATGATGGTACATATGCATTACTTTTGATGAAAATTATGTTGATTATCTCTGTAAAGAGGGAGAGTTACTCTATCAACATGTTTAATATGAATGACCTCCTATATCAGTTAATAAAAAAAGTTATACTTGCTTTCACATTACTTTCTGTATAACCTGCTTTTCTACAATAGCTCAGGACTGACCAAAGACTTGTGAGTAGATCTGGTACACAGAAATTGAAAGAAGCTTATTGTGTGTGTGTATGTGTGTGCACATGCACGCATGTGTGTGTGTGTTTGTGCATATGTGTATGTATGCATATATATATTATGTATGTACACATCTATCTATGTATCTCACTCTCTCTCTATACACACACACATATATATGTATCTATCTGTCTATCTCGCAGACACGCGCTGAGACTGCGACATCTCCGGCTCTACGTAGACAGCGGTGAACAGGTGTGGTCACCGTTTGTGCGGCGCGCTTTCCCGCAGCTCGTCTCCATGACCGAACTGCAGTCATGGATCAAGAAGAGGCCGAGGAAGGGCGAATGGCACCGCGAGTGTCGCGCTGCTCTTTGGCAACTCCAACAACCCGGGTCAACCTTGAGCGACTGCATCACAACTAACGCATTCTATAGTGGATTAGTGGAGGGAAGGTACGACGACGATCTCGGGGTGAACCTGGGCGTCGACGAG
>NC_068982.1:29488742-29490060 GCF_001194135.2 Octopus bimaculoides
TATATATATATATATATATATATATATACACACACACATATATATATACATATATTCATACATACATACATACATACATACATACATACATACATACATATATATATGCGCAGTGCATGTGCATGTGAGTGATGTGTGTTTGAAGTGTGATGTGTTTAAGCACATGTGTGTATATACGGTGATGAGCATATGTGTCTGTATGTGTCCGCATGGTGGAAGAGTAGTGTGGACAGTGTTTATACAGAACAAGTGAAAGCAAATTAGAATCAAGAAGCAACATAGAAAAGGCTGTGCAGGAAGGAAGATGTCAAGTATATACTAGCCAGAAGAAGCCAAAAGTAGAAGGCTTGCTTATGTTCAGTACTGTGAGCATGAGTAATGAAAAGCATTGATATAGCAAGATAGCAAGCTAGCATATGTGTGTGTGTGTGTGTGTGTGTGTGTGTGTGTGTGTGTGTGTGTGTGTATTTATGAACTAAAATGTCATCAAAGAAACAAGCAGCTATCTGATATCACACTTATAAACAGGGCCAGAGATAGAGGACGGACAAAGTAATGAAAGTGCTATAATAATGTTGAATAAGGGCCATAAGTAAGTAAGAAATTACACCAAATGAACCCAGCAGAGAAGACAGGTATTGATGTTAACTACATTAAGTAAGGCTATTAAAGTAATGAAGTCAGAAGAAATTGCAGACTCATTAGAAATATCTGCCAGGTGCACACTAGCTATTTACTTAATTAATCTGGTTAAGAAGGCAGTTACATTAGTTACTTTAATGTTGAAGGTGCAGGTAAGGTGTAGTGTAGGTGGAAGCAATTCGGTATTCTCTGATAAGTATACAGTTGCATATTCTATTGAAGTGTCAGAAGTATTTCAGAAATGAAATCTTAGACTTTTCATGCTGATGTATGTCTTTGCTATAATGGGACCTGTGTGTGTGTGTGTGTGTGTGTGTGTGTGTGTGCGCGCGCATGTGCGTGCGCGTAAGTGTGTGTGTGTGTGTATGTATGTATGTATGTATGTATGAATGTATGCATGCATGCATGCATGTATGTATGTATGTATGTATGTATGAATGTATGCATGCATGCATGCATGTATGTATGTATGTATGTATGTCTTTTATCTTTCACTTGCTTCAGTCATTAGACTGAGGCCATGCTGGGGTACTGCCTTGAACAATTTGTTTTAGTCAAATGTATCGGTTCCAGTACTTTTTTAGATATTCACACACCAACACCAGTTGTTAAGTGGTGGTGAGACACACACACACACACACACACACACACACACACACACACACACACACACACA
>NC_068982.1:29490726-29505230 GCF_001194135.2 Octopus bimaculoides
ATATATATATATATATATATATATAATTTATGTCATAAGAATCTAGAAACTTTGAGAGACATGAAATATGCTGTTTTTAATGGTGGAACTTGAAATAGAAAAATCTATAAATTATGGCATGAAAATATTGAATGGAAAAAATCTTGGATGGGAAAAGTTGAAGGATACCATGTAACTTGAACCCACATTTTCTGCAACCTTGTATACATATACACACATATGCAAACACATGTTTATAAAGAGAGAGATTCACGCAGATAAAGAATCAGATTGATAAATAGATAGGAAAAACAATAAATATAACTGGGGTAAAAAAAAAACTAAATGAAACAACAACATAATAGATTAAAGGTTGAAGCAAAAATTTTTTTGCCACACATAAATATTACTGAAAAGAAACAGAGATAAACCCAATTCTTTCTATAGGTATTAGCTAGTGTATGTGTGTTTGTGTGTACTTGCTCATTTTACACCTGGCTTTTTCTCCAAGCTTGTTTAAGTTGGATGAATATTTCATTAGAGGCAATGTTTTACAGCCAGATATCCTTCTTCATTTTAAACCTTACCTGTGTTTCAAGTTAAGGGATTACTTAATCTGTACAAGATTGAAGGTGTAAAGTGTATGGAGAATTTGTAGACAAAAGGAACTAACAATAACACAGCTCATCATGCTTTTGTACAATCAATTACTGACATAATAAAATGAGCAGACACATGCATGTATATGTGTATGTGTGTGTGTGTGTGTACCCAAAGTATGTAGTATACATGCATACATGCACTCAAACATGCGCTCATATATACGTGTGCACATGTACATACAACATGTATGCATATATATGTGTATGTGTGTGTGTGAAAGAGAGAGAGAGAAACAGAGAGAGAAAGCATAAGTAAAAAGAAGAAAATTTCAAGTTTTAACCTACTGTATAGAAAACATGTTAAAAAGAAAAAGAGTAGCTAAAACCTAAATGTTAGTGTTAGATAAGATTTTGGATAGCATAATGTCCAATTCTTTTCAATTCCTGCTTGAGCAATAACACCTCATATCATTTAAACACAACTAAAACCTCATAACTAGCCAATCCTTATCTTCCAAGCTCTTGCTTCAACAGCCAACTTGTAATTTCAGACCTACACAGAATTGTTTACTGAATCAGACATACATTCTCAGGCAGTAATATCCAAAGTTATTATAACACCATAAAATAAATGACAGTATCCAGAAAGAGCTATACTCATAGAGCATACATTTAAGAGTAGTTATAACCAGCACACCAATATAGGTTACACATATTTTTATATCCAGAAATGGAATGCATAACCTATTTATGGTAGCATGTCTAGAAACTGAATAACAGCAGAGTCAAAAAAGTTATGATAGTGTGGAGTATACAAACAAAATAATGAATGTCTCAGCAACAGTGAAGCAATAAGATGTGTGTTATGTCTATCAGAGACATTTTATATTCTAACCCATAAATACAGTCACTGAACAGAAAGAATGACAGGAAAAATGCAAATACTGGACAGAATTTTTGTTGAACCATTTTTAATTACAAAAAAGGCTAGATGTCATTGGGGTCCGGTGAGAGTGTCCTTCCTTTGAAAATAAACATCAGTCAGCTTCTTTTGATTTCCACCAACAGGTACTGAAGCTCATCATCTGAACTTACTGAGAGGATTTCTCAGATCTAACAATGTTATCTAGCATTCTTGCCCAGACAACTTGAATAAATGTCTCTCAAGAAACTCCTAAGCCTATGGAGTTTATACAAATAAATAAACTCTGCTATATTAATCTCAAAGCCATTTTCCTCATTTGAATTTTTAGATGTAAAATTTGAATTATGTACAGAGAGGGGGGGAGAAGGGGGAGAATGCATAGACATATATATATAATAAAAATGTATATAATTATGTTTGCTGTATATGCATTACATAATTATCATTAAGTGTGTGTATGACTCACACATCTATGTGAATAAAATGAACACATACAATCTATTCTGTCTGTTTGTGCATCTGTGTGTGTGTGTGTGTGAGAGAGAGAGAGAGAGAGAGAACTAGAGAGAGAAAGGGGGAGAGAGGGAGAGAAATATAGAGAGAATGAGAGAAAGAGAGAGAGAGAGAGAGTGGGTGCATGTATGCAAATGACGACGGAAGAGGACGCTTAGAAATCTGTTAATTTCCAGTTAAATAATTATTCAATACTTAATTCCTATTCTTGATTGGGAAGGAAAGCTACCTTAGATTAATAAAAAAGAAAAGAAAACTATTTTCTTATTTACAAAATATTATTTAAATTTATATTTCATTCTAGCTTGAATAATATGAAACATATGCCAATCCTGGAACATACAATAACTAAGTGTCAAGAATAAGAGAGAAAAATCCTCCTGGCCTTAATATATAGCAGTGAAACAGGAAATAGATAAAATATTTAAACATGCTTCAGTGAAATTTTCTTGGTTTATAACAAAAATAGTTAACAATAATGAAAAAAGAAATAACCAAATTTATTTTATTTGTACAAATATATGCAAGTTTAGGAATTTTTTTTTTAATGAAAGTATGTCAATGAAAATATATACACATTGGAAAATCAGTCAAGTTAGATGTACCTATATGAATATGTATGAAAATGTGAGTATGCAACGGTATTTGTATCTGTCTTGTGTGCACATACATATAATATATGAACTTAAAATCATATCATGAGTGTTTGCCACAAATAAATGCAGTAATCCTCCACCCATTACTCTGCCTCTAAAGTTGAAAATAAATAATTTCATAGTCTGCCGTTTTCTAACTTGATGTGGTAAAGGAAAGGAAAGAACTTTCTTTATTAAAGAACATTTCTCAAATAAATAAATAAATAAATAAATAAATAAATAAATAAATAAATAATAAAATAAAAAAATAAACCAACAACTTTAACTAAATAAACAAAACAATCAATCAATAAATAAATAAATGAATTTCAGAAAGAGATGTGGTTCTGTTGTTTTTCATTAAGTTAAAGTTACAGATGTAGAAAATTTAATAAAAATGGTAACACGTCTCCGAATATGAAATAGTAAATGTAATCAAAGAAACTTGATTCATATATTACAATATTTTTCAGTTGCATCATAAAATGTGTGCACATAAAAGTAATAAGAGTAAATTTATACAGATATACATGCTTATTTTTTATATACATTTATATATATATAAATGTATGCAGTGGTATATATAAATGTATGCAGTGGTATATATAAATCAGCATAAGCAGCTTTCTTATATACTTCCACACACACATGCACACATACATACACATACTCACACACTCACACACAGGGACATACACACATGCATGCATGGATTCTTATATATTTTATATAGACATTCATATACTATGCACTGTATGTGTATGAACATATTTTATTTAAAATCAACAAATTTATTTATTTTTTTCTGTAAGTGCATAAGCTTGAATATTTATGCCAGTATATTTATGCCCATGTATATATATATATATATCAATATGTTTCTCTATTGATTCACATACAAAACAAAATTTGTGTCAAGAAAATAAGTGTGAACAGGTACGACTGCAACAAGGGTGAGACTGTAAGGAAGTGGGTACATAAATGAGCGTGTTTATGCTTACAGTTATCTGAGTAAATGAATATATTTTTACTGATGTAAATAGAATGAATTTTACAGTAGCTGCAAGAGATATTCCTATTAATATGATAATCCCTTTTTAGCCTATTATATTTTAAAGAATGCTCATTACATTATATTTTAATGAATTTCTTGTTTCCATTGTAAATAATTTCAACAAGTCTTTTGTTTGCTCTCATTTCTTAATTCCAGATTGCTTCTGTGAATTTACAATTTTTGCAACTTCTGTTTTGAGTTTCTGTCTCCTGTTACCAGGTATGGCTGTGTGGTAAGAAGCTTGCTTCCCAACCACACTGTTCTGGGTTCAGTTCCATTATGCATTACCTTGGGTAAGTGTCTTCTGCTCTGGCCCAGGGAAAGCTAAAACCTTATGAGTGGATCTCCTTGATGGAAACTAAAAGAAGCACATAATGTGTATGTGTGTATAAATATACATACATATGTACATACATACATGCACACACACACACACACACACACACACACACACACACACATACTTATATATATATAATGTATATGTATATATGTGTATACATAATGTATATATAATGTATATATATATATATGTGTATATATAATGCAATACAAAAACGAAGACACAAATACATACATATATACATACATACGTATGCATGCATATGTATATGTATGTACGTATGTATTTGTGTCTTTGTTTTTGTATTGCATTTGTCCCCCACCACATGTTGGTTTGTTTATGTCCCTGTAACTTAGCAGTTCAGCAAAAGAAACTAACAGAATAAGTACCAGTCTTAAAAAATAAGTACTGGGGTTGATTTGTTTGACTAAAGCCTTCATGGTGGTGCCCCAGCATGGCCACAGTCCAATGACTGAAACAACTAAAAAAATAAAAGGTTTATTATGCAGAAACCTATTGTATGTAAATATCAGAAATGGATATTGCAACATAAATCACCAAACAAAGATATTTTCAAAGCGAGTAATTGCTTGCATGATCAAAGAATACTTTGAAGTACTTTGACTTTACCTAAGAACACAATAATAATAATAATAATAATAATAAGAAGAAGAATAATAATAATAATAATAATAATAATAAGAATAATAATAACAATAACATTTTGCAATTGGATAGTCAGTGACTATATGGATCTTCCAGTGCTCAAGTTTGCTCTAAATCCTTCTAAGGTGTTTCAGTGCATTGAGTTTTTGCAATGGCTCTAAGGTTAAGATGTTGGAATACTGTTCTAACTCAGACAATATTCATTAGCAGAAACAATTGTAGTAACAAAAGCTAACAAGCTATGCAATAACTTAATCTACTGGATACACTATGTAACTTCCCTTAAACCACACTCTACTGATTTAATAAAGAAAGGGTTTTGAACAATGTCGTTATAATCAGGGCTGTCTTGGCAACTTTATAGGTCCCAGGCAGATCAATGCACTGAGTTCTACAGTATTTCTTATTGACAGCAACCCACAACATACATCATCATCATCATCATCGTTTAACGTCCGCTTTCCATGCTAACATGGGTTGGACGATTTGACTGAGGACTGGTGAACTAGATGGCTACACCAGGCTCCAATCTGATTTGGCACAGTTTCTACAGCTGGATGCCCTTCCTAATGCTAACCACTCCGAGAGTGTAGTGGGTGCTTTTATGTGCCACCGGCACGAAGGCCAGTCAGGCGGTACTGGCAATGGCTACGCTCGAAATGGTGTATTTTACGTGCCACCTGCACAGGAGCCAGTCCAGTGGCACTGGCAAAAGATCAGAATTGGGCCCCTTGACCAGTGAGGTTTTTGAGCAAGTGCCCAGTCTGACTATGCCTTTAAGCTGGCCCAAGTTATAGATCTATTAACACATCAAGAAAACTTTTTGGTCGTAGGTCTTCTCAATTAGGATAGACCATGGATTAAACAACAATAACAACAGAAACTGATTTGACATATGATGCAACAAAAAAGCATTGTAATATATGAATCAAGCACAGAAATAAATGGCCGTCATATAGTAAAGAGTAATTTCAACCTATTCCTGTAATAAAACACTTCCATAGAAACGACTATTTTTATGAATGATTGGCAGGTTCTTTGTAATTCAGTTGTGAACTTGACATTAGAAAAGGAGCATTTTTGTGAGCAACAGTTAATATGATTAAGAACAAATATCTTTCAAAAGCCAGCATGACTCCTTGTTCTTTAGTTTGATATGCTCTTATGATGTATCCTGCCTGTTGTCTGCCTCTTCCTTTTGTTTCTAATTTAGTTGTATGCAT
The DNA here is from genome assembly GCF_001194135.2 of Octopus bimaculoides. Taxonomy (NCBI): domain Eukaryota; kingdom Metazoa; phylum Mollusca; class Cephalopoda; order Octopoda; family Octopodidae; genus Octopus; species Octopus bimaculoides. The sequence goes on from NC_068982.1 coordinate 29,496,667, forward strand.
ATGGAACAACAAGCCATCATTTTTATTTTTTGAGCCAGTTAAACTGAAACTTACTTTATTTTTTGTGGTGTTCAAGAGGCTGAGAATTTCTCTTCTGAATTAAGCATCAGTCCATTGCAGGGTCAACTCACCCTTCTCAATTATCTTTAGTACCCATTTTCAGATGAGTATGAATCAAGTACTGTGGAATGAAATGTATTGTTCAATGATCAAGTCTAGGAATTGAGCCTATGACCCTATGTTTGTGAGCCTATCTTAAACACTTAACCACATTCTCATTACAGTTTCCAGATATTGCACATTTTTGGGAGTTTGTAATTTTTCCTGTATTCATATATGCAGACTGAAAACTGATATATATATATATCTAAAAACTGATAAGGATTTGCTGAAAACTTTTCATCATCAAATCACATGTTGCTTTCTTCAGTCCATTTGTATAAAGTCTGAAAAACCAGCTTCAAGTTCTGCTAACTATTTGGACTCTTAACTGAATTTCTGATCCCATCATCATAGCTGTTCTAATAATGCCTTCTTATTTTGACACAAGGCCAGCAATTTTGAAGAATGGGGAAGTCAATTACATCGACCTTAATGTAATGATGCTTATTTTATCAACCCTGAATGGATGCTTATTTTATCAACTGATGCTTATTTTATCAACCCTGAAAGGATGAAAGACAAAGCCAACCTTGACAGAACTGGAACTCAAAATCTAAATATGGATGAAATGCCACTAAGCATTTTGTCCAGCATGTTAACAATTCTGCCTGCCCATCACCTTCATAGCTGCTCTAATAATCAAAATGGCTGTTCTGCAATACAAATATATCTTAAGAGACTGCTATTGCAAAAAGTAATGGAACTTACATCAGATCATTGAATAATGACAGCTGGTCTCATTATTTTCTATGCTAGTATCATCTGGTTTATGGTATATTATCCCATGATCACAATTGTAGAAGTCCTTAACAAAGTCTAAATATATCACATTTATGTTTCTTTGAAAGAGTAGCTGCTTTAATATTTATTCATAAAACTGTAAAAGCTCTGTACGGTAGCATCTCTCTGGATGGAAACAATACTGAGTATAGATAAATAAGTCTTTCTCCTATATAACTTATAATCAGTTTCTCCATGATAATTCTTTCTATAACCTTGCTGTTGTGAAGTCTCAGAGACGTTGTCATATGAATTTTAGAATGTACTCTAGTTTCTTATATGTCTTATTTTGCATTTCTGGGAAGCTTACTATTTCCAAGTAAGATTTTGTAAGGAAGATTTTCCAAAGAAGATTTTCCAAAGAAAAGTATTTAAAGTTGTTTGGTTAAATCTCTTCTTGCATGTTTTTAGGAGAACTGCCAAGCTTGGTCTTGATTTATTAGTGGCAGATATTACATTGTCTTCTCACTAAAATATAACAGATAGTTGTTACTCTCTTCTGTCAAGAGATGCAGCTGAAAAACTCACTTAACTCGGCTATTTACATGTGTACATGGGATATAATGAAAACATTGTTAAATTATTTATTTTACTTGTTTTACAAGAGCAAGCAATAAGTAAGATATTTACTTCAAATAATGGCGCTCTCTTGTAGTAGGTTGAAGATGTCTCTTTTCAAACTTACACCACATGGTTTTAGTTTCAGTCCCAAGTGTCTTCTACTATTCCCCTAAGGCAACCAATGCTTTGTGAGTGAATTAATTTTGAAACTTTGTGGAAACCCATTTTCTATCTATCTATCTATCTATCTATCTATCTATCTATCTATCTATATAAATATATATATTTATCTATCTGTCTGTCTGTCTATCTATCTATCTATCTATCTATCTATCTATCTATTTATTTATCTACCTATCTATCTATCTATCTATCTGCCTATCTATCTATCTATCTATCTATCTATCTATCTATCTATCTATCTAACTATCTATTTATTTATCTACCTATCTATCTATCTATCTATCTATCTACCTACCTACCTACCTACCTACTTACCTACCTACCTACCTACCTACCTACCTATCTATCTCTCTCTTTGTCTGTCAGTCTGTCAATTATCAATCGATCTATCTATCTATCTATTTACCAATCTATCTACATGTGTGTGTGTATGTGTGTGTGTGTGTGTGTGTGTGCGTGAGTTTGTGTTTTATATGTGTATCTTTGTAATTGTCCCTCACAACCACTTGATAACCAGTGTTAGTTTGTTTACAATTTGGTAAAAATGACCCACAGAATAAACACCAAACTTTAAAATAATCCCTGGAATAAATTTACTCAACTAACACCTTCAAGATGGTCCCCTGGCATGGCTACAACAAAATAAATTGAAACAAGAAAGATAAGATAAGACAAATCTTTAGAGCTGAAATTATTGTTTTCTGTATCTGTAATTTCCTTCCTTTTGTTCTTCTGTTATGGAAACATCATCATCATCATCATTTAACGTCAGCTTTCCATGCTAGCATGGGAGGGATGGTACCACAAGAGTCGGCCAGGCCAAAGCCTGCACCAGACCTCTCTGACTGTTCTGGCAGGATTTCTACAGATGGATGCCCTTCCTAACACCAATCACTCAGCAGAGTGGACTTAGTGCTTTTCATATGGCACCAGCACAGGGAAGGTCAGTAGTGCTTTTTACATGGCACAAGCGAAAGTGAAATCGTGATGGCACCTGTGTCCAGCGTCGCCTTTCTGGCACTTGTGCCGGTGGCATGCGTAAGGACATTCGAGCGAGATCGTTGCCAGTGCCGCTGGACTGGTTCCTATGCAGGTGGCACATAAAATACACCATTTTGAACATGGCCATTGCCAGTACCGCCTGACTGGCCTTCGTGCCAGTGGCAGGTAAAAGCACCCACTACACTCTTGGAGTGGTTGGCGTTAGGAAGGGCATCCAGCTGTAGAAACTCTGCCAAATCAGATTGGAGCCTGCTGTAGTCATCTGGTTTGCCAGTCTTCATTCAAATCGTCCAACCCATGCTAGCATGGAAAGCGGACGTTAAATGATGATGATGATGATGATGATGAAGCACAGGTGAGGTTAGTTTTGGCAAGGTTTTTACAGCTGGATACCCTTCTAAATACCAACCACTTTATAGTTTATATTATTATATTTTTTAATTTCTGCCAATAATATTTTCACATTTTTTTAATTATTAGTTACTTTTTTTGTTTCTTTGACACTGTTTTAGTCCCTTTATTGATTCAGGAACTTTGTTCTTCATCTCATGAATATTTGCCCGTCTATTCCTTTATTCTTCTACTTGTTTCAATCATTTGACTGTGGCCATGCTGGGGAAACGTCTCAAAGAATTTTAGTCGAATGAATCGACCCCAATACTTATATTTTGTTAATCTAGGTACTTGTTCTATTGGACTCTTTTGCTGAACCACTAAGTTAGGGAGATGTAAACACACCAACACTGGTTGACACACACAAAAAAAAATATATATACATATATTTTATACATGATGGGCTTCTTTCAGTTTCTATCTACCAAATCCACTCACAAGGTTTTGGTCAGCCTGAAGCTATAGCAGAAAACATTTTCCCAATGTGCCACACAATGGGACTGAACTCAGAACCACGTGGTTGGGAAGCAAGTTTCGTACCACACAGCAACTCCTGTGCCTATCTATGGAACTAATATTTTTCTGAACTTTGATATACACTGTTTCAACAGTTGAGTCTTTTCTTAAAATTAACTTTAGATATGGTTGGTTGTGTGGTTAACAAGCTCACTTTAGAATTATGTAGTTTTGGGTTCAGTCTTACAACCATAACTCCAGGCCAACCATTGCTTTGAGTGAATCTGATAGACAGAAACTGTGTGGAAGCCTATCTTATATATATCATCATCATCATCATTGTCTTCATTTAGCATTTGCTTTCCATGCCGGCATGAGTTAGATGGTTTGGATGGAACTGGTAAGCCAGGGAGCTACACAGGTTCCAGTCTGATTTGGCATGGTTTTTACAGCTGGACGCCTTCCTAACACCAATGACTCCAAGAGTGTAATGGGTGCCTTTTATGTGCCACCGGCATGGGTGCCAATTACATGACACCAACATCGGCCACGACTATGATTTCACTTGGCTCGATGAGTCTTCCCAAGCATGGCATATTCCCAAAGTTCTCAGTGATTTGTTATCACCTCCTAAGTATATGCGTGTTGCTTTTGTGTTTTGTGATTGTTTCCAACACTGCTTGACAGTCACTGTTGGTTTGTTTACATCTCTGTAACTTCGAGGTTCAGGAAAAAGAGAATGATGGAATAGGTATCAGACTTTAAAACAATATAAGTAGAGGGATCGATTTGTTCAATCAAACCATTCAAGATAGTGCTCCACCATGGCTGAAGTCCAATGAGTGAGACAAGTAAAAGATAAAAAGGGAAAAGAATGAGCTTTATAAAAATCTAGATTGAAATTTTTGAAGTGTTTTGTGCAAGATGCTGAGCAACAGGTTGTTTTGGAATATATGTTGCCAATTCTAAATGTGAAAGCAAATAAAAAGTGAAAATCTGTTGGATACTTAATCCACATCTATTTCATGGATATCTCAGTCTAATTACCACTATACCATAAACCCTCTGGCATATCTACTTTCACACACACACACACACATATATATATATCAATTTCACAGAATTGGGAACGACTAAAAAAAAAAACAATTACTCCAACAACATTACTATCATACTTGCTTTCAAGAAAATGTTATGTAAAACATCATCGTCTTCAATTCTTTCTCTTCTTACCCCTCCCCCTCTCACTTTATGTATGTCATTCTTACAACTGTATAGCAAAAGTATAAAGTAAAACACCACAGAAGCGTAGTGCTCAGACCATGCTATGAGGTGGTATCCAAAGGTTACTGGGCTAGGTATGTTTAATAACAAATAACTTACTTAAAAAACTCATATAATTTACACACTTTTTTCTGCAAAAACAGAAATAAACTTTAAGGAGCCTGTAAATTACATGAGTAGATCATTTCCAGAATTTTTTAAGAAATTTTTTTGTTGAAAAATGACGTACAAATGTAAACATTTATACCGGAAGTTGACTCATTTAATGTCAGAATAGGTTTTCACAGAAAAAATATAATCTCTGCCCAAAGTATATATATGATAAAATTACAAATCAGGTATTTCAAGAAATGGTTAAGTCAATATTTTCAACTGTGAGTTTTTTTAAGAACCCTACTTTGTACTATTTGTGACATCAACCCAGATCTTCAAAACAACTTTTATATTCAATTCTAACACAGATGAGATATCATCTAAAAATTTTACTTTAACCTTTTAGTATTTAAACCAGTCATATCTGGCCCAAATATTCTATCTGTTCTATGTTGAAACCAGCCAAATCCAGCCTCTCACACATATCCCATAAAGTCATTCTAAAAATAAACAATCACATCATCGAAATCTCAAAGCTATGAGATAATGCATTGAAAATAGTGTGAAGAAATAACCATTATATTTGACGAAATAATCTGAATGTGAAAGGGTTAAAGTATAGAACTTTGTATGCCATTTTCTATAGGATATTTACAATCTCAAAAACCGACTATGCAAAGTACAAGCTAAACTTTATACATTGCTCTTCTTGTGAAGGAGTATTTTCTGTTTTCAAAGCCAATATGTTGTCTATATTGCAGCCACTAGTTCTTCTTGAAGATCTGTTTTCAAAACGCCCACATGGAAAATTATGTAATTATGTAACAGACTCTAAAGCTATGAATAAGTTAATTTTGTACCAGAATATATATATTTAGCACTGCTTCAAAGTATTTGAGGGTTATAAATAATCTGTAGATAGAACATAAACTGGAAGATTGCAATTTTTTACTTTATATTGATTTTTTTCTTTATTTTTATCTTTTTCATTTACTTATTTCATTCACAAGAATGCAGCCGTTCTAGGGTACCACTTTGCGGGCTTTTAGTCAAATGAATCGACACCAGTAAATATGTATTTCAGTTTTGTAAAAGAGACCAATAGAATATATACCAGATACAAAATAAGTACTGGGGTTGATTTGTCCAACTAATCCTTCGAAACAGTGCTCCAGCATAGCCATAGTTCAATACCCGAAGCAAGTAAAAGAATAAAAGAACAGATTGCTGTGTACAAGCCTTACCTTATAATACAAGCTATTGGGTTGTCCGGAATGTTCATGCCGATTTATAGTAGCTTACCTTTCGACTTATTTGCCATGAAACCACCTCAATTATGGGAAGAGGGTATTTTCAAGTTAAAGGAAAGATGGTGACGCATTGTGCAACAAAATGGTTCATATTTGGTTGATTGAAAATGTAACGGCAAGTATTTATTGACCTTTTTATTTTCCTTTAAAAATCGACACAAACTTTCCGGACAACTCAATATTTTAGGGATGTATGCTTCAATTCATTTCTTTAAAACCCTTCACTAATAAAGTGACGATGTGCTTCCAATCACTTGCGGATAGTTTTTTTGAGCTTTCACTTATCTTTCAATTCTTAACTATTGATTTTCTTTCTCTTGGCGCCATAACCCTCTGGAATTCCTTCTCTATCAACATTGTTTTTCAAATGGACTCTGACCTCCGAATGTTCTTGAGCTAAATATCATTTGTGTCAATAAGATTAATCCTTGAGAGCCTTCAATAAGCACAAGCATCCTTCCTTCTCCTTCTCCTTTTCCTTCGACTTACTTATTAATAAAATGGTATGTCATCATCATCGTTGTTGCTGTCATTGGCATCGTCACCACCAAAACCAGCAGCAGCAGCACCACTGCCACCGCTGCTGCCGCCGCCGCAGCTATCATCGTTATCTTCACCATCATCTTGATGTTGTTATTGTTGTCATCAACATCATCATCATTATGATCATCTGCATTTATCAGCTGTGTTCCATGCTGGCATGGGTTTACAAGTTGTCATGGTCTGAGTCAGTTTTTACTGCCCTCCTAGACATAGACAGGCCCCATGTTTCACTTGTACATGGAGTATGTTTTCGATGGCTTGATGCTCTTCCTAACATCAATCACTTTACATTGTACTTTGTGCAGTCGATCATGGCACCAACACTAGTGAGGTTTCCATGTAATCAGAAAGAAAAAGAGTCCTAATTCCTGAAGATTGCTTGTTCAGGACAACAAGACTTGTAGAGGGGGAAGAAAAGGGGAAAATTGCACAAAATTAACTAGGGTGACAGGGGGGGGGGGAGAAAAGAGATTAGTAAGGTAAAAAGATTGACCGGGGTGCTAGTGTGGATGGGAAGGGAAAACTAGGAGAGGTAATTCTAGAGGAATAAGGAAGAGACAGTAATGACAGGTTGTAATTAGAGAGACACAGTAATGACAGAAGGTAAGGGGGGAGATACTAATAGTAGTTACATGTTTGACTGATTGATAGAGAGAGAGGGGGAGAGAGAGAGAGGAGGAGGAGAACAAGTGACAGGTAGTGAGTGACCTAGAGGGGAGAGTGGTAGTTAGATATAGAAGAGTAATGCTTTCCATGAGTAATGGAAAATCAAGAGGATGACAGTATGAATAATGAATGTGAATAAGATTGCCCTGAGGGAGGCAGAGACAGAGAGATGGTCATGGTGGGTTGCATAGGATAGTAAAAATGGAGTTGTCTCAAATACCAATAGATACAATGCAATTCTTTATCACTCAGGTATTATGATGGAAGTGAGGAATAAATAGCAACAACATGTTCTATACTAAACGAACATGAAATAAAATTGAAGGACAGTAGCTGGAAATCACGAAATTAAATTTGTATGATAAAGCTCAAATGATGTGTTCATGACAAAGCCATGGAAAACTGGTTCAAAATATCTAATGTGTAAGCCAATAGAATATAGACAAACATAAAATGAGAATAAAAAATTGCTATCACTAACTAAAATATTAACATAAATAACACCATGTAGTGGTATATCATTGCTGGTCTGGTAGTTTCTCTAAAGTTTAATAATGCATTGAAAGTTTGATTTTGATTTAATACCAAGCAGAAGAGTATTAGATACACACATAAATTCAATATCAATTTTCCATATTCTCATAAAAAATTTAGTATTATGTAATATAATAATTATTCTGTATATGTACAATACACATGCATTAATACACGGATGCACAAATGTATACATAAAAAGTATTCAAACACTCGCACATACAAATTCATGCATACATAAATATATATATGCACACACACACACACAAACGTACACACACACACGTACACACACACACGTACACACACACACACATATGTATATATTTATGTATATACATTCATACATATATATATGTATATATACAAAATATTTATATACATGTATTTTTTGCATATACACATATAGGTGTGTATGTATGTACATACATACATATACATATATATCTATGTATACATGTACATCATGTTTGCAGTCAAATGACTGAAACAAGTAAAAGATTAAAAGAATATACGTATATGAACATAATATGTAGGTATGTATGCATATACATATATACATATATATATATATGTATATATATATATGTATATATA
>NC_068982.1:29505278-29505515 GCF_001194135.2 Octopus bimaculoides
TATATACATATATATATATATATATATATATATATATACTTATATATACATATATACAAATATATATGTATGTATATACATATGTATATACATACATATGTGTGTGTGTCTGTGTATGTACATCAACACACTATATGTTATCACATCACATGGTGCAAACAGGTGAGCAGAACAAAATGTAGCTAAATGAGAGTAAATTCAAATTGTTCCAGATTTGTTAAAAGACAAAAAAAAAAA
>NC_068982.1:29505525-29511911 GCF_001194135.2 Octopus bimaculoides
AAAAAAAAAAAAAACGCAAAAAAAAAACGAAAGAAAAAACCACAGACGACTATTCACTAAATTACCATTGTATCATATAACTTGATAGTGGCATGATTGTTATCATGAATGAAAATCTAAAACTAAACATGAGACCTGAGGAACCATGATGCTGATGGTTGATATAAATGATGGATGTCAATAAAAGATTGATCTGAGAAAGAGGACAAATGACACAAGGTTGACAAATGGGAAAATGCATAAATATATTTGAAATATTGGTCTGAAATGTTGGCACTAGGCCAGTAATTTCAAGGGAGGGGATAAATTGATGACATCAACCCCATTGATCAACAGGTACTTATTTTATCAATCTTTAACCAATTCTAAAGAAGCTTGCTTCCCATCCACATGGTCTTGAGTTCATTCTCATTGCATGGCATGTTGAGCAAGTGTCTTTTACAATAGTTCTGGGCCAGCCAAAGTCTTGTGAATGGATTAAGCAGACAGACATCTGTATACATATGTATACATATTTACTAGGGAGTACCATAAAAAGAAACCAGAATTTTGCAATATTTATATGTTTACACTTTTATCGTCTTTGAAGTATTCTCCATTTGAAGCAATGCATCGGTCCAGATGTATTTTCCGCTGTTGGAAGCAGTGCTGGAACTCTTGCAAAGTGATGCTTTTAATGCCTCTGTCGCTTTTTACTTCACTTCTTACTCATCTGCAATTTCCATAGCACCAGCTTTTGTCACCAGTGATGACCTTTGAAAAACAGTCTGGATCAACTTCCAACTGTTCTTCCAGTTCACAAGACTCATTCAGTCGTGACTGCTTTTGAACTTCTGTGAGTAAGTGAGACACAAATTTTGCTGCAACTCTTTTCATTCACAATACCTTACTCAAAGTTCATTGGTAGGGGCTCCAGGACACACCAATCATATCAACAAGTTCATTGATTGTTTGGTGATGGTCCTCCAAGATTAGTTCATGAATTTTCATGATGTTTCTTTTTGTTTAGGATGTCGATGGTCATCCTGAACAAGTGACAAGTGACCATTGCTAAAGCGTGGAAACCACTTGTAAACTTGTGTTTTTCTCATGGCAGTATCCTTGTAAGTTGTTTGAAGCATGACAACTGTTTCAGCTGCCATTTTCCCCAGCAGAAAACAGAATTTCATGGAAGCACGTTGTTCCTTAGATTCAGCCATCACAAAAATCGATGAACAGGGGAGAAGCACTGCAAAGCAAAGCTGCACCACATGGCAGCACTACTCCATAAGATGACGCCGGTTAGTAGATTGATGCCTGAGGGTTGCATCAAGTCATTTCTAGCTGCAGAAGCCTGAACTACAACAGGCTTGCCCCACATTTCCAGATACTTTTGGGTACCCCCTCATACATGTACGCATATATATAATGGTATCACAGTATCGACCAGACTGTCAGATGTTGTTATACATCACTGGTCACAATGCACTGCACATAGTTTTAGCTTTCAAATGCTGTCATCTCACTGGCTGGGCAAGCCAGTTAACATTCCTCTTGATTGGAAGGCTTGTTTGTCTCAGGGTTGCCCATTTGCAGCCGAGCAGACCGGAGCAATGTGGAATGAAATATCTTGGTCAAGAACCATATGTGCAGCCAGTATGAGAATTGAAACTACAATCTCATGATCATGAGTGTAACATCCCTAACCATTAGACCACATGTATGTGTGTATGTATGTGTGTGTGTGTGTGTAGTGGTGGTGGGGGTTTTGTGTGTGTGTGTGTGTGTGTGTATGTGTGCGTGTGTTTCTCCCCATCAGCACTTGACAACTGGTGTTGGTTTCTTTATGCCCCCATATTTTAATGGTTCTGCAAAAGAGACTGATAGAGTAAGTACATCTGAGACCCCCTTCGGTCATGACTGACCATACGATTGCACCTAGAAAGTTACCATCCCAGGCACAAATCTGGGCAAGGTTGTTTATGGGAGACCAGCAGTCGCCCATGCATACCGGCCTCCCCTCTCCACGCCACCAGTGTTAACCAAAGGAAAGGCAAAGGCCGATACAGCTTGGCACCTGTGACACCGCAACTCATTTCTACAGCTGAGTGAACTGGAGCAACGTGAAATAAAGTGTCTTGCTCAAGAACACAACATGCAGCCTGGTCTGGGATTCAAACTCACAACCTCATGACTGTAAACTCGATGCTCTAACCACTGAGCCATGCACCTTCACAGAATAAGTACATGGCTTTAAAATAAGTACTGGGTTTAATTCATTTGGCTAAAGCTGTTGAAGGTAGTGCTGCAGCATATATGCCTCTGTTTTTGTATCTGTGTTAGTCATCCTCAGTGACCCTACTGGACAATTGCTATTGTTTCCAACCTTGTAACTGTGGTGTTAAAAAAAGCATGACTACTAGAGCCAATGTGGTGCCCCAGCATGGCTGAAACAAGTTAACAATTAAGGACAAACAGCACAGAAAGTAAAATAAATTTTGAACTAGTTAGGCTACAGATTTTTTGAAAGCTTTTAGCCTAAGTCTAATCATTATAGCAAACTTCTCATTAATGTTTAATAGAAATAGCTCTTAGTAATAAATTCTCTTGGATTACTTCTCCATCTGATGAGTGGTGAACCAACTGCAAAATATGTCAGGACAGTCTACCTTTATTTGTCTGAACGCAAATAAGATTTATTTATATCTGTTTAAAGTTCCACAACAAAAGGTTTAAATACTGTAGTTTAACTCTAAAATTTCTATACAGAAATATAGATATTTTCACACAAAAATATGTGCATTCATATGTCTGGAACTACATCAAAGGCATGTTTATTATCCTAATGTCTGTATATATTATATTATATGTATACTTATACATATATATATATGTACATATATGTATGTATACATGTACATGCATTTATATATATATATATATATACATACACACACACATATATATACATATGTATATATATAGGTATATGTATAAGTTCATATATATTTATATATACATATATATATATATATATATATATATATATATATATATACACACACACACACGCACACACACCTCTTGCTTATATTAAAATATCTACAAAAATACACAAAAAAATACAGTAGTGTTTATTCATGTGAGTAACCTTTAAGACAAATGATTAGACTAAGATTTAACAGTTGATTTAGCTTCAACAGACTCTAGAAGGAGATGTGGTTGCACATAGCCACGATTGGTTGAATCTTTCATCAGATCATTTGGTAAAATGTGATCTGGCAATACAATTTTTGTTTCCTCTCTTAGCTGATTAAAAGTAATGTTACTGCACTGAAAAACTCTAATAAGCAAAATCTCAATGCCGTTAGCAATTTGGCTCAGAAACATGTTATCGATAGCATACACAAGTACAAACATTTCTGATCGATACTGTAGAAGTATAGTGTAGTAAATTTATTAAAACAGAATCTCTGGTAGAGATAAGGATGGTTCTTTGAGATATTTGTGCTTATTTATTTCATTTTTTTTAATGTGTCTCTCAGATGTGTATGCATCTAGAGTAGAAAGAGAACAACATAGTTAGATACATATATGTATGTATTTATGCTAATTCTTGTACACACTCATCTCAGTTTTGAAATATATGAATATGGACATGAATATATCTATGTGAACATCGGTGGGAGTTGAGTTAAGTGCATATAATACACTAAAATTAAAACAAAAATCTTGGCATACACAAAGGAAAAGGTTTTGAAAAAAAAGTTTCATAATTTCTATAAAAAGATCTGAATATGCAATTATAGTAACTAAAGGTGAGTAAAATATAGATTTCTTTGATTCTGTTCTGCTTTTGATTAGTAAGTGGTAAGGACAAAGGAATAATATATGAAATAGCATATATGGGAAGTGTTATTAGAAGCATTGTAAAAGAAATGAACACACTGAGTCGTTGAAAATAAAATCAGTTTTGTTCATTCATTATAAAAATGCTAGGAAGATATATGATGGTAGATTGCTGGTAAATTGCATGAATTTAAATATGTGAAAAGAATATAATGTTTTAACTTAGTATTTCAGAAAAATTTCATTGGAGAGTGCTTAAAAGACAAGTATGAAGGAATAATGACTAGGTGCTATATTTCAAAGAGTAATATCATTATCATTTTTATTTCTATTTATCCATGATAGAATGGATTCCTCAAAACCATATATTTCATCTATATCTATATATTTCCTGTTTCTTATTTATTTTTAGCTTTATTGCTCATTCTAATGTGGTTGTGAAAGAATTAAAACACAATTAAATTGTTAGCACTCAACAATGACTAAAACTGGGCATTGTGTGCTAATGAAACATCGATATTACAATGGTGTTATTGCTTGTATCAATGATCAGTTCCACCCTATTGCAGCAATGTGAACTGTTATTGAAATTTAAGTGTCTTGCCCTTGCACAATGTACAAGGTTGCTAACAGGATACAGCTTGTTGACTCTCATCTGATTCCATGGTGCCTTATTGATCAATTAAACGGGGTCCTTGTTTCTGCTATCCAGGCTTATCTTTGTGGAATGTTTACGACTTCATTGCGAGCCAAATTTGCCTTACTTTTAACTCATTCATGTCTTCTATTTGTATTTATATCTAGGAACAGATATAGGTAAGTACTGGTATGGCTATGTAGTTAAGAGTTTTGCTTTGCAATCAAGTAGTTTTGGGTTCAATGCCATCACATGACATTTTGGATAAGTATCACATCCTATAATCTCAGGTTAACAAATGTCTTTACTCTTTTACTTGTTTCAGTCATTTGACTGTGGCCATGCTGGAGCACCGCCTTTTGTTGAACAAATCAACTCCAGGACTTATTCTTATTCTTTGTAAGCCTAGTACTTATTCTATCAGTCTCTTTTGCCAAACTGCTAGGTTATGGGGACGTAAACACACCAGCATCAGATGTCAAGTGATGTTGGGGGGGGGACAAACACAGACCACAAACATGCACACACACATACACACACACACACACACACACACACACACACACACACACACACACACACACACACATAAATAAATATATATATATATATATATATATATGATGGGTTTAATTCAGTTATAAATAATCTGTAGATAGAACATAAACTGGAAGATTGCAATTTTTTACTTTATATTATTGATTTTTTTTCTTTATTTTTATCTTTTTCATTTACTTATTTCATTCACTAGAATGCAGCCATTCTAGGGCACCACTTTACCAAATCCACTCACAAGGCTTTGGTTAGCCCGAGGCTATAGTAGAAGACGCCCAAGGTGCCATGCTGTGGGACTGAACCTGGAACTATGTGGTTCATGAGCAAGCTACTTACCATGCAGCCACTCATGTGTGAAAGTCCACTGAATATATAAATATCTCTATAATATCTAAATATGTGTGTGTATGTGTGTGTTTATGTATTTGTACGTTTGTGTTTTTGCTTGATACTACTTATTTGTTGATGTTGGTTATGTCTCATCTAACCAAAATGCCTAGCAGCAGTTCGGCATAAGGTAAGCATAGAATAAAATACCGCATGTGAAAACCAAGTAAGACTTGGTCTTAGGAATGGGAATCCAAGTATTCCAAAAGAAATCTTGTATAACCCAAGGAAACATGGAACAAGTGAATGTAAAAACAACTGCAAAGATGACAACAACAAACATGATAATGATGATGTTCTTACCCTTACTTCCATATTGCTTGAGTTCTTTGACTAATGCTTTTCATATTCAATTACTTCCACAGCTCAGTTATTCTTCATCTGTCTCTCTTTTCTCTTTCTCCTCTCTCTCTCTATCTATTTATCTCTCTCACTCTTTTTCTCAATCTGATTATACACATATTAGATAATGTTCATATCTGAATCTTCTCCAATTACTTTGAATTTGCAAAGAATCTGTTTTAGTCTGGACACAAATGTTTTTTTTTTATAATGAACTGAAGCAATAATTTTACATTCTATACTACTACTACTACTACTACTACTACTACTACTACTTGAACCTTCCAACTATTTTCTACCTATCTACCTACCTATCTCAAACTTTAGCATCTATGTTATAATTTAATTTCCATTAATAACTTACATTAATCAATATTTAGAGAAAATTCTAGCAAGTGATGTTAAATTCTTTTTTCAGCAAATAATTTTTTTTCTTAATTTAGTCGAAGAAACCGACCCTAAGACCTATTCTTTGTAAGCCCAGTACTTATTTTATCGGTCTCTCTTGCCGAACCGCTAAGGTACGGGGACGTAAACACACCAGCATCGGTTATCAAGCGATGTTGGGGGACAAACACTGACGCACAAACATATACACACACATACATATACATATATATATATATATATATATATA
>NC_068982.1:29512146-29517240 GCF_001194135.2 Octopus bimaculoides
GGTAAGCAAGCTACTTACCACACAGCCACTCCTGCACCTATATATATATATATATATATATATATATATATATATATCATCCTCATCATCATCGTCGTCGTTTAACGTCTGCTTTCTATGCTAGCATGGGTTGGACGGTCTGACTGAGAACTGACAAGCCGGCAGGCTGCACCAGGCTCCAATCTGCTTTGGCAAGGTTTCTACAACTGAATGCCCTTCCTAACACCAACCACTTCAAGAGTGTAGTGGATGCTTTTATGTGCCACTGGTACAGGAGCCAGTCAGGCAGTATTGGCATTGGCCATGCTCGAATGGTGCTTTTTACATGTCAGGTGACACTGCCAGTCAGGTGACACTGGCATCAGTCAAGCTCAAATGGTGATTTTTATGTGCCACCATCACGGGTGCCACTCAGGTGACATTGGCATCAGCCACATTTGAATGGTGCTTTTTACGTACTGAGCTTCATTCCATTTCCATGTTCCCATCTATCAAATCCACTCACAAGTTTGGGCCAGCCTGGGGTGATAGAAGGAGACAATTGTCCAAGCTTCCACTCAGTGAGGCTGAACCTGAAATGACTGGCTGCGAGGTAGACTTCGTAGCCATGCTATTTGAATGTGTCAAAAAAACATGTACGACTTAAGTGTATCTAGTCTAGATCACAATAGTATAGCAAAGAGTAGCAAATAAGACAAACAACTGCCAAAAGTTAAGATGTAATTAGGTCAACGACAGACTGAAAAATATTGAACAAAAATTATTATTGATCTTCAGGAATTGGGAACAACAGTAATTTGGTGGAAAAAAAAAACAGGATTAGTAGTTGCAGCCTATCAACAAAACTCACCTAATCTATACTGGCATCAAAGCAGTAAAATAACAATGATGATCACTATGATAATGGTGGTGAAGGCAGGATATTTCTTGATATTTTTGACAGTATCCTGCAGATTCCTTTCTTTGTTTTCTTTTTATTTTCAGAGATTTATTTCTCTTTCTAACTCTTTATCATCCATTTGTAAACTCCTAGATAAGAATCATTATAAAGTGTTCATCCCCAAAGATGCCTGGTTGGCTGTCAGCCAACTAGTTGCTTTCTTCCTTTCAAATAACACAGCTACCATTAGTATATGAAATATATATATATATATATATATATATGTATGAGATGCTTCTGATAAGAATTCATCCTTTTTGAAAGTAATTACTTCTCTCTGAAACCAGGACAAATGTTACAGCATTAAAATAATTGAAAGTTTTACACAGACACCAATAGTTTCTGCTTGATATACTCACTCATCACATTTTTATTACAAAGACAAGCTAGCAAGACACTTGTGTCTTTTCTTAACCAGCAAGAAGTACATAGTAGTTTAGCTGTATTTATGTGTCTATTTGCCTGTTACTCTGTCACTCTCTCTTCCTCTCGCTCTCTCTTCCTCATTGTCTACCTCAAACATTATCTCTCCTTCTCCCCACTCTCTTTCTTATTCACAAACATACACACACACTCACTGAGAATTTAAACGATATTATTTCTACTGAAAATGATAATTTATGTTGTCTTGCACTACAGTTTCTGAATATTAAGGCCTTTTTATATTGAGGAAAACTGGAAAATGTTGTTTCTGATTTTGCTTTTGTTTTTGTATTTAACTCTGGTGACAAAAAAAAAAAAAAATAATAAAAGTTGGAGTGAGTCATAGTTGTGTAAGAAAATACATTTCTTAGCAAGAATAACTCGGCAAATACACAATATATATATATATATATATATATGTAAAAAAGAAGTCATTGGGGAAAAGAGTAAAGAGAAAATTTATTTTGATAATTGTAATAATCCTCCTCATGATTTTAACATCCACATTTCTGTTCTTGTATGGATTGGACAGAATTTACTGAGACAGGTTTTCTATGGCTGGATGCCCTTCCTGTTGCCAACCCTCGCCTGTTTCTCAGCAAGGTAATGTTTCGCCATAGCCAGACATGTTCTTGTAGAATAGTGGAAATAAATGACACTGCTTGTATGACAGTGAAAATAATTTACAGCTATCATAAACACACCACACACACACGCACACACACACATACACACACACACACACATGCACACATGCACTTACACATGCACACACACGCACATGCACGTTTGACAAGTTTCTTTCAGTTTCCGTTTATCAAATCCACTCAGAAGGCTTTGGTCAATCTGGGGCTGTAGCAGAAGATACTTGCCAAAGGTGTGACACAGTGAGACTGAACCTAGAACCATATGGTTGGGAAGCGAACTTCTTACCATACAGCCATACCTGCACCTATAATAATATAAAAAATAAATGCGCCTTTTTAAAGCCTAGCTAGGCTCATGGGCCCAGTTTCCCGGTTTCAATGGTGTATATGTTCCCCAGCTGAATGGGTCACCAGTCCATCGCAGTGTTACTCATTTTTGTCAGCTGAGTGGACTGGAGCAATGTGAAACAAAGTGTTTTGTTCAAGAACACAACGCGTTGCCTGGTCCAGGAATTGAAACCACAATCGTATGATCATGATGCTGAAACCCTAACTACTAAGCCACGTACCTCCACACCTATAATAATACAGGTGATAAAAGAGTAAAGATTTAAGAGTTGTTGTTGGTCACAATAGATACACACCCAATAATTCTGATGTATATAAAAAACAATACACAAAATAGTGAGCAGTATTACTAAGAGAGCATTCTGGGTAAAATTAATGACATTATTATTGAACTGAATGTGTTTAACAATGATTAATTAAAGTGCTTATTGATTGCAAGTATGGTAAAGATAAACACCTGATGAATCAAATTCATGCCCCAGTTTTCAATTACTGATCCTAAAAATTATATAAGAATCATGCAATATCATTTTAAATCTTTTCAATAAATTAACGTGCTTAAGTGAGATGAATAATGATTTCCAACGTGAAGACGAAGATAAACAATCTGTACCATGTGTAACCTAGTTTTGCAACAGGTTCATCATGTGTGTGTATGTGTATATGTGTGCGTGTGTGTGTGTGTATGTGTTTGTGTGATAAGAGGTGGCTGAAAAAGTTGGTATCAAGAAGAAAGAGCAACTTATACTGTCTCAGCTTGAGTCAATATGGAAACATGGACATAAGACTATGACAGTAGTGACAATGAAGGTGGTGGTGGGGATGGTGGTGGTGGTAGTGATGAGTGGTGGTAGCAGTGGTGGTCATGGTGAGGTTGATGATGCACAAACCTAAATACAGTGGGAGGAAGGTTCAATCGATTATATCTGCCCAAGTACAGGTGGTGAGCATGACAGGCAAAATGCTGAGTGGCATTTTGTCAGTCCTTATGTTCTGAGTTCAAATTCCACTGGGATCAACTTTGCTTTTCATCCTTTTGGGGAGTCGATAAAATAAGTGCCATACAAGCACTGAGGGTGATCTAACTGACTTAGTCCCTCCCCTGAAATTTCTGGCCTTGTGCCAAAATTCGAAATCAATATCAGCCCCAGTACTTGATTGGTACTCGTTATATCTTGAAATTTGACCTGAAAATTATGGGGAGGCGGGTAAGTCAATCACATCAACCCCAGTACTTGACTGGTACTTAATTTGTTGACCCCAAAAGGATGAAAAGCAAAGTCAAAAGGAAAATTCAACCGTGGTGGAATTTGAACTCAGAACACAAAGATAGATGAAATGCTGCTATTCATTTTGTCCAGTGTGCTAACGATTCTGTCAGTTCATCTCTATTTGTCCTCCCATCACTGCTTGACAACTGGTGTTGGTGTGCTTATGTCCCCCAACTTAATGGTTCAGCAAACGAGACTGATAGAATAAGTACTAGGCTTAAAAAAATGAGTCCTGGCGCTGATTTGTTCGACTAAAAACTCTTCAAGGTAGTGTTCAAGCATGGCCACAGTCAAATGGCTGAAGCAAGTAAAAGAATAAAGGAATATAATTCCCATAGGCGTAGGAGTGGCTGTGTGGTAAGTAGCCTGCTTACCAACCACATGGTTCTGGGTTCAGTTCCACTGCGTGGCACCTTGGGCAAGTGTCTTCTACTATAGCCTTGGGCCGACCAATGCCTTATTATAAGTGGATTTGGTAGATGGAAACTGAAAGAAGCCCGTCGTATATATGTATATATATATATATTATATTTGTGTGTGTGTGTGTGTGTGTGTGTGTGTGTGTGTATGTTTGTGTGTCTGTGTTTGTCCCCCCAACATCGCTTGACATCCGATGTTGGTGTGTTTACGTCCCCGTAACTTAGTAGTTCGGCAAAAGCGACCGATAGAATAAGTACTAGGCTTACAAAGAATAAATTCCAGGGCCGATTTGCTTGATTAAAGGCGGTGCTCCAGCATGGCCACAGTCAAATGACTGAAACAAGTAAAAGACTAAAAGAGAGTAAAGAGTATAGTTACACACTAGATAAAAAAGTTAAAAACATACACAGAGCAATCCTAGCTTTTGGTTATTTTTCATTTAACCAAGAATGATTTAGTAATATTTTGAGTAACTGAAGGAACCATTTAGTTTCCAAAAATTGCTCTGCTTTTGCTCATCTCATTTTCTGCAATGAATAGAACCCCAAAATAATTGAATTGTCAGCTTTAATGTAAAATAAGTAGATACAGAATAATACTGCAAATAATGAATAGCAACTCAGATTAAACCCTGAAACATAAGACCACTCTTTGGCAAAAATACATTAAATTCTACAAACAGAAAGGTTTTAATTTGAAAAAAAGTTTCTATAATCTATTAGCACAGTCTTAGAATTGAAACCTGGATGAAGGGCAATATAAAATGATTTCTAGTAGTTATACATTTCTTTACAAAAATAACAACGTAAATGTGATTTATCAGTTTATTTTTGCATTAATTGAAAAGTTCTCTTGCAGCAATTCTACCTGAAGTTTCTTAATGACATCACTGCTACTGCATTTCTGAAAAATGTGTAACTCTCATGTAATACGCATCAGTGAATATGTTCCTAAATTAAAAACTCACATAACATGCCTCTCGGTTTTTATTCTATGATGTAGTATGGGATATATATATATATATATATATATATATATATATATA
>NC_068982.1:29517892-29527735 GCF_001194135.2 Octopus bimaculoides
TAACAACAGTGGTTCACTACAGCTGTTCCAGACATATTTTTCATTGATGAACAGAAGTGTTACATCATGCAAAAACCCCTCATTTTCATCAGGTGAAAACAGGCATGGTTTAACAATTAGAACTTCTCAAAAACAGTATGATGTGAAATTTCTGTTCATTAATAAAAAAAACATGTCTGGAATGGCTGTGGTGAACTGCAATCCATCTGTTATTATTGTTTATCCTTCACCTAACTCAGAACTTGCAATTTATTTGGATTGGGAGTTTATAGACAGTGGTGCGATAGGTGCAGTAGGTGTATCCATGTGTGACTTTGATGACCTGTTGCGTAACCAGTCTGCCATTTTTGCTTCTATGATAGTGATGTGCATTTACAATCATCATGTAATGTCAATACAAGGATTCAGGCACACATACACACACGCACACACACATACATACATATACAATGTGCTTCTTTCAGTTTTCATGTAGCAAATCCACTCACATGGATATAATACAAGACACTTGCTCAAGGTGCCATGAGTGGGAGTAAACCCAAGACCACATGGCTGGAATGCAATATAAGTGTATATGTGTATGTGGATATGTATGCCTGTATGTATTAAAGGAAGAGCTGACAGTTTTTATGGGATAATCTGCTGAGCACAACAGATCAGACTTGCAGCTGGAACAAGATCCCAACCAAAATGCAAGGCTACATAGTGGTGATAGTAGTGGAACAATACCACTGACCAGTGATTCTCAACAATTGTTTTTATCTATGGACCCCTTCCCTCTGGTTACTATCTTATTCTGGTGGACCCCCATAGCCATTCAATGTTTAAAAACTAATTTCATTAATACTTCTTTCAAAATTATTTTGTAATTCACTTGCATAGGTTGAATTATATAAAACATTAGAGAAAAAAACCTAGCTGTTTCTTGTAATAAATACGTCTAAAACAAGTTTTTCGTGGATCCTTAAGATAATACTGCAGATCCAATTTATTATTTTGCTAATGTGAAATCTTCAAAATCTTCTATAGACACCAGGGGTTACATGGACCCTGGTTGAGAACCACTGCTGTTGATAATGCCATAACAGCAAAGAGCCAAACTTGGATAGACTGACTGAAAGAGGGTAGCAGAGAAAAATATCACATATTTTTTATTCAAGTTGGCCTTCAAATAAGCTGCAAAGTTAAAACAAGTATAGATATTTTCATCTTTGAATTGAAGCTAAATTCCAGTTATACATAGCAAGGAGAAGCATAAAAAGTAAAAAAAAAAAATTGAAATATTCTTTGATGCGAGGATCAGGAGCCTGAGGTGTTCCACATTGCTAGGAAGTATACTAGAGAAAACTGAAGTGTTGTCATGGCGTAGTGTATGTAGAATGATAACATCTGATACCGTTCCATTGCTGGAAACAACATATGCATGCTGCTCTGTAATAATATTCAGATTTGAACAAATTTGTTGTGGAAAGGCAACTGTAACATATATTGTTAACAAGAACATAGAATAGGAGCTAAATTTGTAATTTATTCAGTGATTGGCAAAGATGAAAATATCGATACTTGCTTCAACTTTGCAGATTGTTTGAAGGCTAATTTGGATAATAATTTTTTGTGTGTGTGTTCTGGTACAGTTCAGTTAATGAAAATTGGCAAGTTACAAGAATAATAAAAGAAATTCTTAAAGATGAAGTGAGTAAAGGGTACGTAACGGAAAAGGAGAAATTGACTAAAAAGAGAAATTTAAAATGGTTGGGGAGAAAAGAATGTGATAGATATGAATTGAAGGAGTAAAGAGATGTGGAAGTGAGAGAAAGAAGCTAGATGCTACAAAGAGAAATTAAATGGGGAAGAATGGTTAAATTCAAATAAAGAAAGAGGAACAAATAAATAATAAGAATTATCCTAATTTTGGTACAAGGCTAGCAATTTTGAAGGGAAAATTAAGTCAATTACTTCAACCCCCAATGCTCAGCTGGTACTTATTCTATTAACAAAAAAATGATAAAAGGCAAAATCAACATTGGCGACATTTGCACTCACAATGTAAAAATCCAGAAGAATTGCTGCTAAGCATTTTGTCCAGCAAAATAACTTACTATGCTAGCTCATTGCTTTGCAATAATCCTTTCTACCACTGCTACATTGGCTGCTGCTTCTCAGAAATGGTTGGTCTAATGCTACCCAACTCATGTCCTCCAGGCACACTCTGTTCTCTTCCTTTCACTCATATTCTATTATCCACCTCCAGTTTTTGTAATAACAACTATTCCTTCCTCCCCAGAGCATCAGTCCTCTAGAACAATCTTCCCACATATTTTCCCCTGCAACTATTGTCTGCAATAGTTCATGCAGGCTGTTGATGGCAACTAATCTTCCTGGTCTTGGAAGGTCTGTAAAAGCCACAGCCACACACACTATCACCAAAACCAATGAAAATGATACCAACATAGAAAAGTAGACTGTGGACTTTCCTTTGAATAAACATTGATAGCTTGGAGAGAGGAGGCTTGCATGTATAAGCAACTACTAGTCTTCCACAAAAATATCTTGTCAAGGATTGCTCATATATGTACAAACACATGATCAACATTGGCTGATGGAGGCCTTACAAAATAAATATATGCTAGAGATCTCCCTGTTGTGAAATTCATTAAAAGGAAAGAATTAGCTATTATAAGCTACATGCTAAATATTCTCTTTCGTGAGGCAACTTGATACTTAACTAAATGGGCAGTAACAATTTTGTGGCTTATAATATGGGAATTTCATTGCATGCAGGAAATAGTTGTGTGAAAAGACAACATTTCTAAAAATGTAAATCCAAAAATGCAATTTTTTGTGCACATTGTTGCAGCATCTTTTGACAAGTTTGTTTTTATTTATAGAAAGAAGTATTCATATGATAAAGAATAAACCAATAATAAGAGAAATAAATATCTGCATAAAAGGAATTTTTCCATAAATAATGTGATTCTTGCATTAAAAGCAAGAATCAAATCAGTTCTGTACCATCTGGCTTGCATCAGAGATTATATTCCCAACAGTTATTCTCATTCAATCAAATTATAGTTCCCTGAGAAGAACATTCTCTGAGTGCCAAACTTTAATTTATTCAATCAAAGAATAGCAGACAGTAAACAAAAAACAAGATCTAATAATAAAATTATCCTTGAGTTTTGTCTTGACATAATCTCAAATTTTAATGTCTTCTGCATATATTTATAAAAGAAAACAATGAAATTTTAAAAACTTTCAATAGTAAACTTTTTTTTTTAATTTAAAAACAAAATGCAAAATTTCTACTTGTTCTTTATCAGGTGTTTTGTATTGATTTTTTTTCTTCATTCATTTTTAATGATATCATCAGTCACAAAGTGTATATTTTACATTCTGAGGTCACGCATCTGTCAGTTCAATTACATCAAACTCAAAATCTATGCTTTCGATTTCATCAGTCATAACACTAGTATTTTCAATTTCATCAGTCATAATGTTAGTATTTTCAATTTACAATTTGATCGTGAAGTTATGAAGAAAAACTTTTACTGCTTACAAGCTTTACAATTTATTGATGAAATCAATAACACTGTCTACCGACTATTGATTCATTGGTCTCAAAGCTGACAAATTACTACATTTTTACCAAGTGTAATATTTAACAACTTTATTGCATACAGTTCAACAACAATTTTCTCGTAGAAACTTCAACAATAAATTAGATTTAAATGATGAGGCATCAACTATAGCTTTTGTTCAAGAGAGCTAGAGTAGATTAAATAATTGTAAGTTGCTTCAATGGCTTCATGTTCTGATTTTGGAATCTCATCCTTTCATCATTTTAACATTGTAGTGTAAACCAAATACCAGTAATGCACTGTAGTAAATAGTCGAATTTGCTAATAACAAAACATTTGCTCTGTTTTCAAGAAAATACGGTTTAAATATAACATTGTATAAACAGTTATGATTGCTTAGAGTTAAGTAATCAACGAAGATGAGATAAATAATGATAAATTTAATTATTTTGTTTGCAATTTTCCAAAAATATATGAAAATTAATCCTGCTGTTTACTAAAATGTTTATCAGCAACAGAACTTGAATACATGATTTAAAACTACAGAAATCTAAGTTTGTAGCTGCTATCCTCATTCAGTATCTCATCTCTACGCTACTCTGATGAATAGGTGAAAACAAGATAAAACAACATACAATATCAGCTTTGGGTCATTTTACGAGGAGTGCTGAAAATCTTTTAGCTTTGGGTGAAAGAAAATACAGGAAGATCAGTTAATTATGATTTTATTCAGCATATTCCTCTCTCAGATTTATACACTTATTATAGTGGCCCTTCAATTTTTCCAAGCCCTGTAAAAGAACTTGGAAAGCTGGGCCTCCAATCAGGCCTTTCACAATATCTTTAAAGTCAGGAAGTTTCCAGCACCTCCTTGTACATAAGAAACACGATACAAAAAACTCGTTTGGGCAGTGTCTTTGCAGATTGAAAGCTCAACAAAATCTTGAGTTTGCTACTATTATTTCATGTTGCTCCACTTTATTTCTTGTTGCTCCAGTTCACTCAGCTGTAAAAAGAGTTGTGACATCACTGGTGCCAAGCTGTATCAGTCTTTGCCTTTCCCTTGGATAACATCAGTGGCATAGAGAGGGAAGGCTGGTATGCATGAGCGACTGCTGGTCTTCCAGAAGCAACCTTGTCCAGACTTGTGCCTTGGAGGGGACCTTTCCAGGTGCAATACCATGGTCATTCAGGACCAAAGGGGTCTTTACTCCATAAGATACAATTTAAAAAAAAATGTCTTAGAAAATCACTCTGGGTTGTATATGTAAAGCTGGTTCCCTTGTAAGCTTTAATGCATTAAACACTTCTTTTTCCTGAATATATACTGTTGGAAAAGGGACACGTCTTTTCTACATGCACATCTTTAATGCCATCAAATATGGAGCATGAAAGAAACGAATGAATAAACAAGGTAAAATATTAAATATGGCCTAATCATAAAATAGTTCAAGTTTTATACTGATCCACTAACTGACCTATGATATCAGATCCACTTTTACACATGCACTAACCCACTAAGTTTATATATTCAAACCAGACTTTAGTTGTTTGTTTACCAGCTACTTCCAATTTAACTTTGAAAATATTAAATCTATGTGGGATAGGTTTCTAACAATTAGTAAAACTTTAAATGTCAACATTCATAGCTTTTGTACAGTTGATGACAAGATTTAATGTGACAAATAAGATGGTTTCGAAACAGGAAAGTGTAGAATGATCCTGATTCAATTAAAAACTCTCTTAACTATATTGCCTATATTTTCTTTTTTTTTTTTATTTCTTTTCTTTTTTTTTCACTCTCTGTTTTGTTGCAAATGTTATCATTATTTTTGTCATCAGCTACAAATTGTATCTGTCCACTCCTATCTGTACCTCTCTAAATTTGCCAGTTATAAACAGTTGTTGCTCTAGAGTAATTTAAATATTTCTTCCTTTTTCTTTTTTTTTTGAAACTTAGTTTTAACTCATTTTACAAGAAGATTTTGCACTTTGCAGGAATTAATATGAATAAATCTTAACTCTTCTCTTCCTTTTCCTTTCCACATTCTTTTCTACTTCACCATCTTTTAACTCCATTCTCTCATTTTATATTTTTCTCTGCCTTCATTTCTTTCTTTCTTTCTTTCTTTCTTTCTTTCTTTCTTTCTTTCTTTCTTTCTTTCTTTCTTTCTTTCTTTCTTTCACTCCCCCCACCCTCTCTCACAGTATATGTGCTCATTTATTTTCTCAAACCTATAGTTACCAATACATTTCTCATTTTAATTTTATATTAATGTTTACTTTCTTCCCATCATCTTCCATTTGTTTTCCTTTAACTTTTGTTGGCTGTCTCACTTTAGCTCTCAAGTCTTTTCATTTCCCCTCTTAGAATTCTTTTATTCCTCTTTAATTCTACATTTCTTTTTCAAGGTCACTTTTATTCATTTTTAGTCAGCTTTGAGAGATTCTTGCCTTCTCAAAAACCACCACTTTTCTTTATCTTTATCTCTCTTTCAATCACACACACTTCCTTGCATTGTCTTCTCCAAGATCTTTTCCCATGGCACTAAAATAGTTTTGATGTTATTTTTCCATTTTGGTTTTCTTTGGAAGCAGTCATACTTTGCTTCAAATTTGTTTCCTGTTTTACAATCCCTCTCTTTTTTGTTTTTGTTTTTAGTTTAGTGTTCAAATTTTAATATTTTTAAAATATATTTTTGTGTATTATTAAAATTTGTATTTTAAACGAGTAGTCATTCTGTGCATTTTATATTATGTATGTATGATATTGTTAATTAAATGACTGTAAAACATTAGAAAATATTTTACGGTTGTCTTTGAACATGTTCTCTTTTACTCTTCTACATATTTCAGTCAGTGCCACACTGGAGCACCACTTAGTGAGTTTAGTCAAACAAATTGACCCTAGGACCAGTTTTAAATCTTATATTTAATCTATTGGTTTCTTTTGCCGAACTACTAAGTTCCAGAGATGTAAGCAAATCAACACTAGTTGTCAAGTGGTGGTGGTGGGAGAACAAACACAAACTCACACACATATACATACATATATCATCATCATCTTCATCGCCATCATCACTATTTAACATCTGTTTCCCAAGCTGACATGAAGTGAATGGTTTAACAGGAGTTGGCAAGCCAAAGAACTGTGTCCAGCGCCAGTATCTGTTTAAGGTTTCTATGGATGGACGTCATTCTTTTTGCCAATCTCTTTAGAAAGTGTACTCTGTGCCTTTTATGTAGCATGGCACCAGTGAGGTCAGCAAATAACTCACAAGACAGGATACCTAAACTGATGGGGGTGCAATATTGAGGAAGGTGGTTTAATATCAGGTGATGGGACGTTAAGGTATGATAAAGGGATAGGAACAGGTGTCTTACTCTAGGGAAAATATTATATACATACACATTAATGATGAACAATGAGAATGAGTGCTCAACATCACATTGATGGATAAAGATTGTTTATTTGTGGATTAAAGCTACCATTGGTTTCATGTAAGGAAGCCCTCAACAATTATCAAGCTTATCACATGGAACATCTGTGTTTGTCTCTATTTTGAATTAAAATACTATATATGTATATGTGTGTGTATATAAATGTGACTGCATGTGTATCGTTGTCGATTTTCTTTTTCTGTCTACCCTTCCTTGGACTTTTGCTATATTTCTGATGAAGAACTTCGCTCGAAACATGAAATCCTCTTTCTTTTCTTTCCTTTCCTGAGCGTCCGATCACACTGTACTTATTCCACGTCCTCACATTGTTGTTTTTCATGTTTTTTCTTGCTTGTTCATGTTTGGATTGACTATATATACATATATATATATATATATGACAGTCTTCTCACAGTTTATCTCTGCCAAATTAGCTGACAAGGCATTAGTTGGTGTGCGGTTAGATCAGAAGATACCCAAAATGCCATGCAGTGAGTCTGCACCCAAAACCACATAGTTACAAAGCAAACTTCTTAACCATGTAAAATTTATAACATGTACATTACTAAATGTGTAAATATAAAGCTTCATATATTCATTTTTTTGTTTTTGTGTCATAGAGTATTACTTACTCCAGCACGAAGAAAGTTGTTGATAAAACAAAATATTCATACAAAAGCCTTTGTTACTCTACAGAGAAAACTTAATCACTGGGGAAAATAAAGGCAACTTTTTACATCATGTGGTTAGAATTTTTTACAGAAAATTATCCCAAGGCTGAGTTTTTAAGCTGAGCCAACTAATAGTAGACATAGAGATAGATCAAGAGTGAGATGATTGGATAATATCAATAGCCTCAAGTGATTATGCCTGGGAATCCAGCAGGAGAGTGTAATGATAGTTGCTTCTGATAAGACCCTTTGAAGAAGGTGCCTTAGGATTCTGATCCCAGAACCCTCCCAAGAATAGTGGACAATGAAGATGGATAGATAAGTGTGTGTGTGTGTGTGTGTGTGTGTGTGTGTGTGTGTGTGATATAAAAATTGTATCAACTGCCTTGTGAAGGCGCATGACTCAGTGGTTAGAGCGTCGAGCTTACAATCGTGAGGTTGTGAGTTCGAATCCCGAACTGGGCTACGTGTTGTGTTCTTGAGCAAGACACTTTATTTCACGTTACTGCAGTTCGCGCAGCTGTAAAAATGAGTTGCGACGTCACAGGTGCCAAGATGTATCAGTCTTTGCCTCTCCCTTGGATAGCATCGGTGGCATGGAGAGGGGAGGCCGGTATGCATGGGCGACTGACTGCTGGTCTTCCATAAACAACCTTGCCTGGACTTGTGCCTGGGAGGATAACTTTCTAGGTGCAATCCCATGGTCAGTCATGACCGAAGGGGGTCTCAGCATTAACTGCCTCTACTGTGTCTAAAACCAAATTGACTCCCCCCTGTTGCTTCTTCAGTTTCATTTTGCTTTCTTTCAAGGATTCCACAGAACACATTTTCTGGTATTGATAAGAAAGAAATTCACCAGTAGGTTTTCAAGTTTTTGTTTGAGACCTTCTTTTCTTCATATATTAGTATCACTCACATAGAGATTCAGATGCTTTTTATACCTTATCTCTCTTCCATATTATGTTAAATAATATTTGCATCATATGAACAATGGTCTCTCTTTATGCTTTGAGTACTTCAGCACTGATGGTATCTACACCAGTAAAAGCAACATCCAGAGCTTTTACACTTCAACTGTAAGAATACATTTGATGTGACCTGGTTGAAGGCCTTATGGAAAATAATGGCAATAAGTATATAACTAAAGCAATAAGTGTAGACCCCGAAATAGTTTGAATTATAGAGGAGATAATGGATGATCAGCTGATGGATTGGTTTGAAGTACGAGCAAGTCTAAGATAAGTTTACCTGCTCCCCGTAACACTTTTCAAAATCTTTCTGGAATTTCTCATTAAAGAAATGAAAAACATGGATAAAAGCCAGGCACACATTGATGTTCTTCCCATTGGTGCTAAATATTCTGACAACATGATTCTTACATCCATGATCTTTCACAATTTGAAAATATCCACTGAACAGACAGACAATTCCCTTTAAATATGGGACATAAAAATAATTAGCTGAAAGTGCATGATCTTGTCAATAGCATGGAAATGTTCACATTGAATCTAAAAGTTTAAAGTTGAACGTGTCACAGCGGTTTGTATTTCTTGGCAGTATATTATATAATGGAAAAGATGTTAAAATAAAATCCTTGTTGGTATCTATCATTTGGAAGACTAAGAAACAAAGTCTGGAAGAAGTGGGGATATAAACCAATGGCTCAAAGTACATTACTCTTATTTTCCTAATTGCAACCGATGCCTCAGAAATGTGGACTTCAAAATCTGATGATACACCCAGTCTAGAAGTTTTTGAAATGCAGTGTTTATAATCTATATTTGGGATATCATAACAAGGTAGCAAAAGGAATCATTTTTTCCCCCTCTCGTTCTTCCTCTTTACTACCACGTATCTCGCTTTACCCCTCTCGTTCTTCCTCTGTTACTTCTACGTATCTCTTTTTCCCCCCTCGTACTTCCTCTCTTTCTCTTTTCCTCTCGTTGCTCACCTATTCTTCTACTTCCTCCCTTTGTTTCTTCCTCTACCACTCTCTCTCTCTTCCCCTTACACCGGCATGGTCACATGCTTCCGGTCAATAATCCTTTTCTTCCTTGGCTATCGCTGAGCAAACATGCGTAACTACTTCGTCCCTTTCAAGTTCATGCCTCACAGCGTTCATACACAAATAATTTTTCTCGTCTGGCCGTAAA
>NC_068982.1:29528505-29529561 GCF_001194135.2 Octopus bimaculoides
TCTGTCTTTATGCTTTGCTCTCTTCACGTTCCTTGCATGGCTCTTCTCCTGCACCTGATATAGTCCAATCAAGAGTTTTGATGGCACATCTGGTGTATAAGAGAATTTGACATCGCTGCCCTAAACTGTGTCTCATTTCGAGCCATTGGTTCGTCTGGTATCGTGGAGAGGAAAGCGTCGAGTTTTGTCTTGAAGACCTCCACATCCGTGTCTTGCAGGTCTCTCAAATGTTTTGGCAGGGCATTGAAGAGCTGAGGTCCTCTGAAACCGAGGCTGCTGCAGTATCTTGTTCTTATGTGAGATGCAGTGGACGGCACCTTATATATATATATTTTGCTTATATATATATATTTTGCTTAGAAATGGTGATGCTAATGACTTGGTGTAAGAACTCAAAATATGCTTCAGAGAAAAGTGTTAGTCTAGTACATGTGTATATATGTATATATATATATATATATACATATATATAGTGAGTAAAGCAGCTATTTTTAAATCTCTGAATGAGATCTAAGTAGTAACACGACTGTGTAGTAAAATCTATTTGCTAACGTACAGTGCCAATCCTGCATTGGACCATGTTACTTCCTTTTAACCCCAGGAAAATATCTTTTCCAGTTAGTTATCGACTCATGATCTGTGTCTGAAATATACTGTGAGCAAGGGAGCATACTACTCCCTCCTAGCCACTAGCAGTACCAACAGACCAATGGTTTCTGGGTAATTTCCTCGCCCTCGGCACTGGATAGTCACCAACTAGAGATCGCAGCTAACTCAACCCTACTCACAGTATATAAATATAGAAGTGACAGACAGTTACTGATCTCATAATGAGTAAAATAGCTAGTTTTAAATCTCTGAATGAACTCTAAGTAGTTACGATACTGAATATATGTGTGTGCGTGTGTGCATGTGTGAGATATATCTATATATATAATATATATATATATATATCATATATACATACTATAGATATATATGTGTGTGTGTGTGCATATATATGAATATATATATATATATATCATATATACATACTATAGATATATATGTGTGTGT
>NC_068982.1:29529585-29536556 GCF_001194135.2 Octopus bimaculoides
TATATATATATATATATATATGTATATATGTGTGTATGTATACATACACACATATAACATATGCTATACATATGCACATATACATATTTATGTTATAAGTAATTAAATCCTTTTGATTCTGGTTGGTTATGCACACTCAGTCTTCTTTGTCAGCAACTTCCTGTGTAGCAAAGTAATGGTTCCCAAAGCAAAAGTGAGACAAATAATAAAAAAAATATGGATAGAGACTGTATAAAAGTAACAACCACAAGACCAGTGAGACATTAGGATAGGATACGTTGGATATAATGAAGTGTGAAAGAAATAAGCAACTTTCATCTTCTCACATTCAAAGTTGGCAGCAGCAGACCAATGAGGGCCAGTAGTGTAAGTAGTAACATACAGTATGCTGTGCTAAAAAGCATCATCATCATCATCGTCATCATCATCATCATCATCATCATCATCATCATCATCATCATCATCATCATCGGCATTTAACATCCGTTTTCCATGCGAGCATTGGTTGGACAGTTTGACAGCAGCTTGTAAGGCCAAGGGCTGCACCAGGCTCCATTGTATGTTTGTGCATGGTTTCTTGGCCGGATGCCCTTCCTAACACCAACCACTTTACAGAGTGTACTAAGTAGGTTTTTTTTTTTTTGTGACACCATCACTGGTGCTCATAGCACCAGCCCCAGTGCTTTTTATGTGGAACCAGCACCAGTGCCTTTTATGTTTTACCAGCACCAGTGCTTTTTATGTGGTACCAGGCTCCAATCTGATCTGGCAGAGTTTCTACAGCTGAATGCCCTTCCTAATGCCAACCACTCCAAGAGTGTAGTGGATGCTTTTACGTGCCACCGGCATGAGCACCTTCCATAGTAACAGGAACAGGGAATGTTTTAGTAAATGAAGCAGTAGTTGTGATAACATGTCCCACTTGTTGTGACTGCATTCTTTGCTGAAATGTCATGGTCTTCATTGATTACTAAAAGCCAAAGCTTCTTGGAACCACAGACAGTGTATCTTTCATAGCATCAATGGTGGCATCATACATCTGGGATGATGAAATGTCATCACTTTCACAGCTTCAGACACCCTGAATGTGTATTATAAGCTGGAGTAGTAGTGCATTAGCAGTCTTTTGTATGAATGTATCTTTTCTTCAGATGACATAAAGATGAAGTTGTTGTCATCATTGATCAGTAATGGACAAGCACGATGAATTTGTGCATCTGTTTTCATCATCATTATCATCAACATTTACTGTTTGTTTTCCATTCTGGCATGGGTTGGATGGTTTGGTAAGAATTGACAAGGCTAGAGGCCACACCAAGTTCCATTGTCTGTTTTGGTTTAGTTTCCTAATGCCATCCACTTTACAAAGTGTGTACTGAGTGCTTTTATGTGGCACCATCACTAGTGCATTTTACATGGCCAGAGCACCCACAGTAACGCTTTTTACATGACACCTTGGTTTTAGGATTTCAATTCTGTTGTCGTGGGAGGTTCTTTCTCTTATTCATTTATCTATTTATATTATG
This sequence comes from Octopus bimaculoides, assembly GCF_001194135.2. Taxonomy (NCBI): domain Eukaryota; kingdom Metazoa; phylum Mollusca; class Cephalopoda; order Octopoda; family Octopodidae; genus Octopus; species Octopus bimaculoides. Next base: position 29,531,112 of record NC_068982.1, read on the forward strand.
TCCATGGTAGTTATTTTGTTATCTTTTGTGATGGATGAACTGTCATATATCTTAGTATACACACTTACACACACACATGCATATAATTACTTCTACCTAAGGCTTTTCCTTTACCCTTGTAGCAGCTTACTATAATGCTGCTATATCATTTATTAGGGGTGACACATACCTGAATAGGGGCGATACGTTCCTGATTCTGTTCCTAATTAACTGGGCTAAAACAATTTCTGGTCCAGCAATTTGATCCCTCTATAATTACTTCTACCTAAGGCTTTTTCTTTACCCTTGTAGCAGCTTACTATAATGCTGCTATATCTTTCATTAGGGGTGATACATTCCTGAATAACCTGATTTTACAGGATAATTGTAAATGAGTGTCATTGTCTTGCAAGCAGTATCCTTCATTCTTGATCTTCCATGAAAACACATCTTAACATGAGGAAATATCTCACTTAGAAACAGTGGAGAGTTGGCAACAGGAAGGACATCTGATTGTAGAAATCTGCCTCAAAAAGAGATTCCATCTGACCCATTGGATCTCTCTCTCTCTCTTCCCTTTCTGTCTATCTATCTATCTATCTATCTATCTATCTATCTATCTATCTATCTATCTATCTATCTATCTATCTATCTATCTACCTACCTACCTAGATACCTACCTACCTACCTACACACACACACACACACACACACACACACACACACACACACACACACACACACACACACAAACAAACAAACAAAATGTAAATGGCTAAGATTTTTGAAGTAGAAACTGTATATGAATATATAAAACATCTAAAGATGCAGCTGAAGTCAGAAGGTAGGAGTTTATTGGGTTTTTTTCTTTTTCTCTATCGTAATTCACACATGTAGATATTATATATATTTATATATAATTATATATGAAAGCATGTACACATGTGTGCATGTGAATGCATGTTTATGTGTGTGTGTGTGTGCATGCATGCATGCATGTGGCGTGGCTTGTGTTAACCATGTCTAAGTAAGAATGGAAACTGAGGCAAAATGACCTGCGTAAATCTAGTATTAAAAGAAAGGCTAACAGTAATAAAATGCATGAGATTGCATTACAAAAGGAAATAATAGATGCAGTTATTTTATTCTCTCTGCTATGAGCAAGAATTCTTATTTGAAAGATGAACATATTGTTTTACAGGAGACCTTTTGTGTGTCTAGGAAGCAGGTGGTAGGAGTCAACATGGGGTTTAATATTGTAGTGTTTATTATTAGTTCTGAAGGAATTAAAAGGACAAAACCTCATAAAGTGTCGAATGATAAATCAACAAGAGGGGACTGCAAGTATGTCAAAGCAAGAATTAGATGAGATTTGATGACTGGCATTCCATGAAATTCTGAAATCCAATCCTAACATAACTGCTTTTGGTCTCTGATTTTCTTCCGAGCTCAAGAAAATATTCACTGGTAATATAAGGAGGCAAATGGCATAAAGGAAGGGAAAATAACAATACCATTATATAAGGTTTTATTTGGGTACAAAGGCTACTTTTGGAGATTAATGTTTGTGTTCCAAATTGAAAATTTTGATATAAGCATTTGAATAACATATAGGTAGCTATATTCTTTTACAACTCACTACAGATGGCTGTCAAATAGATGAAGCCATTATATTTTCTACAATTTTTCAGAAACTTCCAGATTTAATTTCTTTTTCAAGAACAGAAAATACTGAACAATTTCTGATCCTCTACAAGACACAACCATGACCTACACTAGATTATTGTCGATATTTAATTATTATAATAGTAACAATGCCTGATGCAGTACCAGGCAGTGGCTCTCATGGCTTCTGATCTTAATTGATTGGAAGTGTTATCATGTACGTTGTTTTGTCTTTGTATAAAAGATGGGCTACAGCAAATATTCTGCTCAATACCACAGATTTGCTTGTCAGTTGTTTGACCTTAACCAGTTGAGCATGTCCCTTGGTGGCTGACGATATGTGCATTTCTGATCACAAGCAGAAGTAGTGGGGGAGCATCATAGCCATGTGTTGAGAGGAGTTCTTTGGGGTTTGAATAATTCACCTTTGGAAACATAGGTGTTTTGCTCAGCATCCTTAAACAAACCTTATTCAGGGACTTTTTGAGCAGGATGGGCTACTCGACCTGAAAAAAATTCTAACTGGGTCCCACCTTCAAGGTCATGCACTGTTTATCTTGATATGAGATCACCATGTCGCGCACATATGGTTGTGATGCATGTGCCTGGTGTACCCTTATCAGACGGGTAGTCATGATGGGTATATTGGGCTTTGTATATTTTACCCCAGTGTCATTTTGATGGCATGCACTGCACTCTCACTCAATAATAATAATAATAATAATGATAACATATCATCATGAAAGAAAGAGAAAAAGTTGATGAATATGGAGACCTGAGAACTGAGATAGCTAAGATGTGGCAGCTACGAAAGTCGAACATGAAGGTTATCCCTATTGCCATCGGAGCATTGGATTCAATACCATCCAATCTGAAAAAAAAAACATCTGAAAACCTTAGAAATACCCTACAATCTAGGTGTATTGCAAAAGTCGGCATCACTTGGAACTACATGCATACTGCGTAAAGTTCTGTCTGTCAGAGGTCTTTGTTGTGACTTGACAAACAGTACAAACCCCACAGTAGATACAATATATTCAATCAACAACCTCACCATATTGTATACTGTGCAACATCTACAATAATGATAATAATAATAATAATAATAATAATAATAATATTAATAATAATAATAATAATAATATTAATAATAATAATAATAATAATAATAATAATAATAATAATAATAATAATAATGATGATAATAATAATAAAAATTATTAATAATTATAATAATGTTTTGCAATTTTAGCAGAAAGCTCAGGGGAGAGAGTAAGTTGATTACTTAACCCCCAGTACTCAACTGGTACTTATTTTATTGACTCTGAAAGGATGAAAGGCAAAGTTGATCTCAGCAGTGTTTGAACTCAGGACATATAGAGCTGAAAGAAACGTTACTGGGTATTTGACCTTATGTGCTAATGATAAAAAAAGGAGATGTTAGTGTATACAGTGCTCGAGAGTACAACTCAATAGAAAAGAGTAAAAGAAGGGATAAAAAGCAGCAATAAGTCAGGCAAAGAAAGATAACAATGGTAACTAACAGTACATGCACAGTACACAAGATAAAACAACAGCAACAAGAAAAAAAGACTGATAAATGAACAGTAAAGGAATCATAGAGAGGAAAGGGTGCATTAGGATGTCACGGGTAATGTTGAAAAATTTGGGGAAATTTGGAATTTTTTAAGTGGGCAGAGTTTTGTTGGATAATAACCACTGTGAATAATTTATTCTAAGTTTCAACAATTGTGAGCATGAGAAAATGCTTCCAAATTCATGTTAGAAAGTGAACCAATCAGAGTCGTTCATATTGAAGATCACAACCCTATAAAAGACTTTCCTTTTATTTGGCAAACTTTCATTCATCAATACTGTTCATCATGGAATTTGTATGTATTCTTTCTTTTGTCATTACTACAATGCTCTCTACTCCTTGGTGCTGTCTTAAGTTATAATCTCACTGGGTAGTTGCTTGAGGATTTCCTCGAGTGTAAGAGCTCAATGCCAATCCATATATGCTGTGGTTGTGTATGTAAGGCCCCCACCATTCATAGCTTTGTCCAGGGACTACTGATGCTGTGAAGACAACCCTGCTGCTATTCTAAGCATACTTGTCTAACTTGATTCCACTGCATCAATTTTCCCTCTTCTTTTCACTTCTAGAAAGACTTACTTCCTAGACATTATACTTAACACTTCATCTAATCCCATTTCTCTAAAGAAGCAACTAGAATTATTAATTTCAAACAGGATGTTTTGAGCTATTTGTTCTGGTTCTTGACTTTCTACATTCAAGTACGACCATGATCTACGTGGGTGATAAACCTGCCTACTTTAATACCACCACCCAACTCTACTTTAATTCCACTACCCACTTTAGGTAGTGTTCACAATGCTGCAAGCATTCACACCTAAACTCCAGTTAGAGAATATCGTCGCTCCTTTCCATCGATTTTAATGGCCCTTAAAAAGAATATAGGCACCGCCCTTTCCTGTCTAAGCAATAAAAAAAAAGTTTCCCTATTCAAGTTTTTCTTCTAATCATCAATTTGAATATGATAAAAATTTAACCCACAAATTTGGAAAATATATCTCAAAATTTTTATGGGGCATGTTTGTTCAAGTTTAGAAAGCATTTTGCTACATTTCAATGAAATATGCACTCACAGTTCTTCTGGTTTGCACTGTATGTAATAGTAACCTTATTACTAAATAGATAGAAAATATGAGGATATATTGGGCTACAGATATTTGTTCAATATAAGAATAAATGCTATTCAGTTAAAACTAGCAGTTATAGCTGGACTTTTACTCATAAATGTACAAATGTATGAAAGTTATTTAGAAAGAAATCTAAGAGGAAAAAGAAATAAAATATATAGAGAACAAGAGGATGATTGAAAGGAAGCAAGGAGTCATAAACAAGAAAAAGACAAGAGATGAATCTAGTAGAGGAAAAAGAGAAAAGAACTGAAGATAATAAAAATAAAGAAAGCATGAGTAAGACAAAGAAAGAATAATAGATAAAGTGGAGGAAAAAATACAAATTTAAGAATAGAATATGAGAAGAAAATATCTGAGAGACTGAGACAAAAGGAAAAGTAAAAGATAAGGAGAATAAAAGAGGGAAAAAATAGAAGAAAGATGGCAGGTGATGGCTTGAGAAAGGAAATGGAAAATGAAAACAAAAAATAAAGATTAAAAGAAAGTGCTATGACTTACCTAGCTTGTCGAATGGCTTCAATCCAGGCAATGCAGTCAGCCTCGGTGTCAGCCTTAAGATCATATTGTCGTTGTCCGGCACTTTGGTGATAGGTGATACTAAAACAAAACTGGAAAAGTGATAAAAACAGAATTAATAACAGCTTAGATAGAATTTTTGCAAAGACAATACACATACACACACATCGATATATATAGGGAAAAATATGCACATACATGTATATGCAGAGAGATAGATGTTCATGTATATATGTGTGTGTGTGTGTGCGTGTGTGTGGGTGTGTGTGTGTATATATACATACAGATATGTATCTATAACATATATGAATATATATGTATATTTAAGCATATTCACACACACACACACACATATATATGTATATATACATACACACACATACATATTTTATGGTTTATGCTAAGGCATAGTGATACGAATAACCAATTGTTAGATCTCAACATACAGGAATACATACATATGTATGTGTGTCTAATATATAAGTGGGATACATTGGTGTAATGGTAGCACAATTGTCACAATGACTATGTCGATGATGATGATGATATATATATATA
>NC_068982.1:29539071-29541356 GCF_001194135.2 Octopus bimaculoides
CATTTATTTTATACATATATTAGTGCTTTCGTTCGTCTTTCTAACTTGTCAAATATAATTCTGTGAAAATACAGAGATCTAGCTTATTTATATAAAAACAGGTGTTTTGGGGGATTTTGTTTATAACAGAACATTGTTTTGTTTTTTTGTTTTTTGGGTTGAGGCTTTGGAGACAATGGAAGATGTATAAGCAGATAGATAGATATATAGGCAGATAGAGAGATAGATAGATAGACTGATAGTCAGACAGATAGAGAGATGGATGTGTGTGTGTGTATGTACATAAGTATGTATGTATGTGTATGCGTGAGAGTGTGTGTGTGTGCACATAAGCAAGGTCACCTGGAAGCCACAAGTACCCTGTATGAGTGAAGAGGAATGGGTCAACCAGGAATGAAACCTGCACCACAGATCCCACTTGCCAAGAGTTTAACAGCATTTGTGCACTTATTAACATGCATACATATGTGCATAATTGCAACGAACTTCAGAAAGCTTTTCCACTGAGTATGAATAGTTATAGCGTGACATATGCACCATGTTGATAATGCAATATTTATTCCCAATTTTATAAGCTGGAGTTTATTGAATTATATTTAGAAAAGAAAAATACACATCAATCGTTCTTTGTGATGTTAAATGTTTGTAAAATTTTGAAAGCAAAAAATAAGAAAGCTCATTTTTTTATCTAGACTTTTGCCAAAATATTAAAACATTGCCTTAATTATAGTTTATACTGTGTTTAGTGTTGGCAAAATATTTCAAGACCATTGAGATAACCAATTATTTTTGTTTGTGCCATCTTCTCTTCTCTTATGTGTATTTAATAGCTATAATAATTCAGATAATGTTATTCCAGTGGTATCTGCTGGAAAAGATCAATGTGTCTTCTCTCTTCATGTACAAATGGATGGCTCAAAAATCTAATTAAAATATGCATTCCTGTTAAATTACCTTGGTTTTTGTTGTTGTTATTGGTGTTTTTGCTGTTCAACCCCAAGTCAGCCCTGAATGAGCATACCTATGATCAAAAGTGCTCAAGCTGTGATCACCATGTTTTTATTTATAATGTGGTGTATCCCAGAACTACCATACCTTCTTCCTCCTGGAACACATTCTATACAGATACTAATGTCCTAAAATATGTGTCTTCCATATCAAAGAAGGTTCAGATTTTGTTGGAATTTTCGCTGCTACTTTGTGCAAGACATGTGACTACAGAAACTCTATGGTGGTTTAGTTTTCTGAGAAGGTCAAAAGCAATGGACGAGAAAAAGTACGTATAAATTGTGCTATCAGCTAATACTTAAAAATAGACAAAACAAATTGAACATAAAGTAAGACACTGAGTTCTGATCTTATAAATGGGTCAATAAACAATGCACATATGCTTTAAATTCATTTTTGCTTTTAATTTTGTGATAATATAATATTATAAAATGGACATTTTGTAGTATCTAAGTATATATATTATATATCATAGTATTTAAGATATCAAAGAATAAAAACGAAAAGGAACATAATAGCATGTGTGCATGTGCATGTGTGTGTTTTAAATGGCCATCAAGTAAATGTTTTAGTTTCAAAACACAATCTCAACTTTAGTCACTTTCCAAGCAAATACATCACCAAAATTTGTCAGTTCTTTTCAAAACCTAAGAACTATTAGAAAGAATTTGTTCTGTACAGCAAACGAACAGAATTAAACATGGAATAATAGCTATAAGCCATTTACTATGATCATAATTGCAAAGATTCTTCTAAAGAAAGAATTAAATTGTGATGTAGCAGGGTAAGGAAATATTTTCAAGAAAACTAGGTAATTGATCTGATTTCTTTTATATAGCTGTGCCAAAGAAGTATGACTGCATACTATCACTTACAATATCAAATTCTCTTAAGGTGACTTGGATACAAAATATATGAAAAGTGCTATAGAGCTGAGTTTATTCTAAAAGCTGAACAGGAAGAGAACAAGATGAAAAGCAAATAATTTCAGTAGAAGTAAAGAAAATAAGGAAAGTAAAGAAAGTGTTAGTCAGAATGTTAAGAAAAGATAAAATATAATGAAAAAATAATAACAAAAACAAAAAAAATGGTGTACTGGTGACCTAATTTGATGAAAGTTAAATATCAGAAATGTGAAAAAACTTGTATGTATGTTATAGAGACATTTATATCAATGAAACTATGAAACTTACCTCCAAAACATGAATTAACTGAATGAAGTAGTTAAAGAATAAATAATGAAAACGATTTTTTATTGTATATATATATATATATAT
>NC_068982.1:29541449-29542255 GCF_001194135.2 Octopus bimaculoides
GATCTACTCGTACACTGTTGTTCCCATATATCCATACATGTATGTATGTATGTATGTATGTATGTGTCTATATATGTATATGTATGTGTGTGTATATATATACATATATATACACACAAGTATATATTTAAATGAATTGATTCAATAATGTGTGTTAGTGTTACTTATTATTTCATTGATCTCCAGTATTCAAAAAATAAATCTCACTTGAATTGGAACAGGCACACAGGAAGGAACTAAATATTGCAATGGATTTAGGGTAAGCTCATGAATCTGAAGAGATTGGTAAGGGTCCTTCACTAGGTTTTACTGTTACCATCAACATTAATATGATATAAATCAAGAATAATTTAACCCTTCAATATTCAGGTTTACTCTGTCAGCTATAATGCTTATTTATTCACATGGTTTTCAATTAATCTGTTTTGTGATTGAGATTTTTTAATGATGAGACTGTTTATTTTCAAAATGATATTGTAGAGTAGGTGTGAGAAGTCAGATCTAGCTGATTTGAGCATAAAACAAGTAGACTGTTGTGGCCTGATATGGCTGATTTAAATGCTAATGGGTTAAGGGAGTGAAAAAGTATAAAATGAAGTTTTAGTACTGCATCATTTCTCATAGCTTTTACCTCAACAACATGAAAAATATAAAAAAAATTACCCTTTTTATTATCAAAAATACTAATTTGAAATAAGTTTACAAGCTACTAAGTTGTTTGTGAAGACTTTCTATTCAAGATTGATTACTTTCCAGTGACTGATAAAGAAAATTCTTTTGGAATTGAACAAGAAAATTGATATATT
>NC_068982.1:29542265-29551913 GCF_001194135.2 Octopus bimaculoides
GAAATAACCAGGAACTGATTTATACGGAATTTTTGTACACTCTTTTTAGAAAAATCAAATGTTTCTGTATTATGGAGGAGGGGGTGGAGAAGTTACTTTTTTTTTTTCCTGAACAAAATAGTTTATGATGATGAAAAGAATAAAGAGCAGCCGAGCGGATTTTGACTGAATATAAAGATACGTGATCTAAAAATGTGTTAAAAAAAAGAAGAAAAATACCACCCAATAAAAGTAGACCTTTAATACTTTGAAATCAATAAATTAATCAGCTATTAAATATTGATGAACAAAATACATTAGAGATAGAGTTTATATAGTTAACATGTGTATTTCTTTAAACTATAAAATCATTGAAAGTCAAAACAGTAACTATGTTGATTCCAATGAATGGTGGTGGTATTATTTGATTTCTATTCCATTCTCATGTGCAAGGTTAGTGAGGACAGGTTAGGAAGTTCAGATATCTCTTTGAATGACCATTCTTGAAATGAAGTGGAAATTATATCCATTTTCTTGCTTGATAAAAGGAGATGGAAGTTATCTTTACCCTAAGACTGCCTTTTGCTTCATAATTCCTTTATCTAACACTTTTTCAAATTAAATATATAGAATACTCTATATTATGTTAGATATTGATAGCTAGATCTCTTCCTAACTGACTTGTGATAATGATGATGATGATGACAGCAACAACAGCAGCAATAATAATAATAATAATAATAATAATAATAATAATAATAATAATAATAATATTAATATTAATAATGGTTTCAAATTTTCACATAGTGCCAGAAATTTCGGGGGAAGGGGTAGTTTGATTACATGGACCCCAGTGCTCAACTGGTAGTTATTTTATCAACCCAAAAGGATGAAAGACAAAGTCAATCATAGCAGAATTTGAACTCAGAACATAAAAACAGATGAACTGCTGTTAAGCATTTTACCTGGTATACTAATGGTTCTGCTAACTCACTACCATAATAATGTTGATAATGGTTTCAAATCTTGCCACAAGGGCAGCAATTTTGGGGGAGGGGATGAAAGGCAAAGGATGAAAGGCAAAGTCAACCTTGGTAGAATTTGAACTCAGAAAGGAGTGACAGGCAAAATATCGCTAAGCATTTCATCCAGCTGGCTAATGACTCTGCCAGCTCACTACCTCAATAATAATGATGGTAATAATAATAATAATAGTAATAATAATAGTAATAGTAATAGTAATAATAATAATGATAATAATAATGATAATAATAATAATAATAATAATAATAATAATAATAATAATAATGATAATAATAATTCTTCCTACTATAGGCACAAGGAGTGAAATTTTGGGGGAGAGGGCTAGTCAATTACATTGGCCCCATTTCTCAGCTGGTACTTATTTCATTGATCCTTGGAAGATAAAAAGCAAAGTTGACCATGGTTAAATTTTGAGCTCAATGCACAAGGCCTCAAATTTTTATGAGGGGCCAGTCAATTACATTGACCTTAGTATTCAGTTGGTATATATTTTATCATCCCAGTAGAATGTGAACTCAGAATGTGAAGCTGGACAAAAGGCTGCTTACTGTTTCATCATGTGTGCTAACTCATTTCTTTATTGCCCACAAGGGGCTAAACATAGAGGGGACAAACAAGGGCAGACAAAGAGATTAAGTCGATTACATCGACCCCAGTGCGTAACTGGTACTTAATTTATCGACCCCGAAAGGATGAAAGGCAAAGTTGACCTCGGCGGAATTTGAACTCAGAATGTAACGGCAGAGGTATCTAATTCCAAAATTTTATTTCTAAATACAACAGATTTACTGAGTGATAAATATATTATTTGACAACAACAGAAAACATAATTCTGGCATGGAAGAAGACATGGACAGAAGAAAGAAGTGTTTGGGATCAGATCTGATGACATTGGATCTCACAAGCAAGATGATACAAGATTAAGAGGTGTGATCATGTTGCCACACTGAAGATTTAACCAATCCAAGCTAGCATGGAAAAGCTATTAAAAGAATTGTGCTGATGGAGGTAGTGGTGGAGGTGGTGCAGTTGGAGAGGTGGCAGCAACAATGATGGGGATGACGATGGGCAAGGGAATCGAGAATGTCCATGTCATGCGCTATTAAAGTTGCGTTTATAAAAGAATTAAAGGAATGGGAATGACTAGTTAACATGTTTAATTTAACTGTTTCAAATTAACAACTAAAAGGAACAAGAGATGGGAAAGATATTGCTGATGGACGTAGTTCTAACAAATGAAAATTATGTAAATGGTATTAAAATAATATCCCTAGAGGTGGAAAAACATTTCATGCAAAAAAAATAGGAAGGTTTGCTGGGTGGGTATATTTTGGAAACAATATAAAAATAGCATGTTCAGAGAAACTGCAATTGTTGTATTCCTTAGAGAAGAGTCAAAATAAAGGGCAAGTACTGGCTATAAGATATTCGCAGGCAAAAGTGTAGAAGGTGTAGGTCAAGAAAGGCAATGTTCCTTGCTCAAGGAATTGATCTAAAACAGGGTAAATAGGAATATGATATACCATTGTTTTGGCACAAAGAAAAAGGCCTGAAGTATTTTGGTACAGACGTTTTGATGCTATCTATTTAATGTCACTGATTCTTGTCAGGTATGGGGCATGTGCTCTTGCAGCATGTTGCATCAACCATAACTGCTTGGTTAATCACAGATAGGTGGTGTCCCTGTCACTTTTCCCCTTCATAAGATACTTCCTCCTCTTCTTTGAACATGATGCATGTGGCTGACTAACACAAGGCATTACCCCAGCTAGATCCTAAGAGAAGAGATGACAATATGCAAGATCCGATTCATAAAATTGAGCAACATGACCAAGCAGTCGAAGTTGAAGCTCCTGAATCATACAAGCAACAGAATGCATCCCAGTTTCTGAGAATAGTTGATGGTTGGATATGAAATCCACCCAATGGGTAGCCCAGAATCCTTTGAAGCATCCTGGTATTGCTTCAATGCTGACTCATTTAACACTAGGCAATAAAATATTATTTGCTCATGCAGTAGGAATAGCAAGCCAGTGACTTCACAATTACTGGAAGTCTTAAACTACTTGGCTATGCCTATACCAATAGAAAAGATTGATAAAAAAAATTTCAGATCCTCCAATGGCTGAAATGCTTTGGGTACAATTTGATTTAACTTGACTAAAGATTCTTTCTAATTCTTTCTATCTAGGACTGCATCTTTCTGGAACTCATTTTCAGTCTCATTTCCCAACTAATAACATTAAGCAACAGAAGACAGAGAGTTCAGATATACTTACACAGTTAATATTGTAATTATTAAACATAATTTCCAACTATATAACCAACTAATTGGAGACAAATTTAATTTGCCAATATTTCTGTTACTCAATGCAAATAAATCATTGCTTCAGCTTATATTTACTTGGCAATTTATTTGCTAATAGTTTCAGAAAATATGAGGAGACAACACTTTAGTTGATGAGTCCTTAAGAAGAGGTGAAATGTGTCCAGTCTTGTTTTTATACACTTGATGAAAAATATGTTAGTCATCGGCTAATGTTGTTTCTATTTTATTGTATATCTGAATATACTTTAGCATTTTTTTTTTAATGTTCTAATCCCTAAATATGCTTCCACTAACATAACCACCTAATTATCTTGGGGATGGCATCACAGAAACATTTAATTTACCAGTATTTCTCTTACTCTATGTCAATAAATGTACAATTTATTATGTTTACTTGGCAGTAATTTGCTAATACGTTGGCAAATTACTGTAAGGATACACTTTGCTGATGAGCCTTTAAACAAAAAGCAAAACATTAAATATGTGTTTACCAATTTGTTTGCATGTATTGATTTTAGCAAGCTGAGAAGGCATGAAGGGAGTCAGAAAAATAATTTTCTTCCCCAGATTAACTAACGAAAAATTATATATTCAGCATACATGAACATTAAATGTGTAAACAAAGCTATATATATATGTATGTATGTGTATATATATATATATATATATATATATATATATATATATATATATATATATATATCATCATCGTTTAACGTCCGCTTTCCATGCTAGCATGAGTTGGACGATTTGACTGAGGACTGGTGAACCAGATGGCTGCACCAGGCTCCAATCTGATCTGGCAGAGTTTCTACAGCTGGATGCTCTTCCTAATGCCAACCACTCCAAGAGTGCAGTGGGTGCTTTTACGTGCCACTGGCACAAAGGCCAGTCAGGCAGTACTGGCAATGGCCACATAAATAAATTAATTTACAAAGGTATCGTGAGGAAGCTAAGGCATATTATGCCAATGCAGAAACTAGTCCACGTAAATCCAAATATTTAAATGTATGTAAGTAGATTGTCTTAATCAAATTTGCCTTCGTTTGATTTCTGTAGTAATCACCAGTGTATTTTTTGGTGATTTAATAACAAGTTTTGACTGTTATTTCAAGCAGGTAGACATACATAGAATTAGTTACATCCAGGACCATATGCATAAATGATATAATATTGTTTGAGGGTTAGAAGCCATGTATGTGTACGTATATATTTATATATATACAACAGGTTTTTGCATGGTCTACCAGTTTTGCTTGCTAATCATTGTGGTCCGGGCAAGGCTGCAGTGGAAGATACTTGACAAAATGTCGTGCATTTATGGGACTCAGCTCATACCTCAGAACGGCAACAACATTGGCAAAAAGCCCCGATGAAGGCTGGAGGGTATATCAGCCGAAATGTGTTAACAACAAACAAGATGAGGACAAATATCCTTCAAATGTAAATAATGTAAATAATGTTCAATTTTGATGTTCTTTAGAGCCCAAAATTTGTATGTCTTTTAGTGGATGTAAGGATTTATTCTTGAAACCCTACATATTACTATTACTTATTCTATAGGCCTAACCACATGGAAATCAAAACTCTCTTTGACATAATTTGTATTCAAAACATATTTTTACTGACTGCAGTAAATTGTCTGCAATTGTTTTTTTATTTGTGTTCCAGATTGATCAACAACAACAATGACAGCAATAATAATAATTCTCTGCTGTCTTTCTTTTCTTTCTGTTTTTTTATGTATTTGTTCGTGTATTATTTATTTGTAAATTCTAATAATTATCCTATTATGAACCTTTTTATATGTCTTTGAAATCTGACAATTACTTCAATTTTATGTCAATTGTAATCTTAGCATAATACTTTAGCCTAATATTCACTGTTTCCCAAGTTAAATGCCTGTATCCCTTCTATTTACCGCGATCATTCCTGCTACCGCAACCACCAACTATATAAACAAAAATAGAACAAAAGAAAAAAAGAATTGCTATCTCTATAAATAGAAAAAATATAATTCCTGACCAATTTTTAAAAATATTTTTTTGTCATTCTTCACAATTATTTCTTTTCCATAAATTTTACTCCTAAAAAATTTCACTTTCTCTACATTAAAAGAAAATAACAATGAAAAATGAAACATATGAAAAAACATTAATATATTAATATTAGTAATACTACTAATAATAGAACTTCACTTTAGATCTGATTCCTTTTGTTGGTTTTTTTTTGTTTTTTTTTCACTACTGCAATCTCTGAGAAATAGGCAAAATATAATCGTTAATCACTGGACTCCAATAAAAGAGAACAAAATATGACGAGGTGGGTGAGTTAAAAATTGTTTTGTATGAGAGGAAGCGATTTTCATAGATTAACTCAATAAAGAATTTTATTATTTCCGTTATTAGGATTGTAATTAGAATAATTGCAGATTATTATTCATTCAAACAATGTAACATTCGTTATCAGAATTATGTTTTTTGCTTTCTTTACATGTTTTTCTGTATTTTTCTGAGTTGATTCATGCGTGTATATATATATATATATATATATATATATATATATATATATATATATATATATATATATATATATATATATATATGATGATGATGTATATAAGTATGTATGTATGTATTAGTCTGCATATTTTGACAAGAAATTGTATAAATATGCTAATATATCCTAAACACAGTCCATTCAGAAATAATGTGTGTTAATTCGACTCTTAATCACTTAAGTAAATCACTAACATTGCCTGTTATTTTACAATCTTGAATACACCGCAATTTCTTTAAATGAGAAAATAAGTGCAATTTCTATTATTCTTTTTCTTTTCTTTTTATTTTTCACAATCAAATTTAGTAATTTACTTGATCAGGATTCTAAACTGTGCTTTTTAATCACAGATCAACTTAATCAAAGATAACCCTGGATTATGAAGGTGTGCTGAAATGTTTCTAGTTTTGGGTAAGAGAAAGTACAGGAGGATCAGTGAATTATGATTTTATTCAACACATTCCCCTCTCAGATTCACACACTTATTGTAGCAGTCCTTCAGTTTTTCTAAGCTCTGTAAAAGAACTCAAAAGGCTGGGCTTCCAACCAGGCCT
This sequence comes from Octopus bimaculoides, assembly GCF_001194135.2. Lineage (NCBI taxonomy): Eukaryota > Metazoa > Mollusca > Cephalopoda > Octopoda > Octopodidae > Octopus > Octopus bimaculoides. The sequence continues at coordinate 29,548,731 of NC_068982.1, forward strand.
TTCATGACACCCTTATAGCCGGGGACTTTTCAACACCTCCTCATATACAACAACAATGAGAAGATGTTACAGCAAAGCATATCTAAGAAGGACACATTCAATAACGTGTCCTTCCAGTTTTAGCATAATTTTTGTGAGATTTGACTGCTATTTTTAACACATCAATCACCAACATAGAAAAATCATGGGCAAACTACAGTCCATGGGACTTACTAAACTGCACACATAACACAAGTTATCTTGAATTTTTCCAGTAGTACAACTCTCCTGATGGTGAGTCATGTCTCATGCAGCCCACTTTTTGAAAAGGTTGACTATGCCTGACATAGAAACTCACAAGAAAGTTGTATTTCTAGGTGAGACCTGCAATTAGAACTGTATCTAACAAAACTAGTTTACCGTCACTCAGTTGACATTATTTTAGCAAATATACATGTTGTCTACAGAGAATGTCGGAGAATCAGCAGAGCAAGTAATTTTCATGGTTGGATTCTTTGTGTAACATATGTCATTCAACTGTGAAATGCGAGTAAGTTCCATTAACAAAAATGCCAATTGAAATAAGCAGTTTAATGTATATTTCTCAGGGTTTAGAACTCAATGCCTGTAGCAAGATTTGAACCCTGACTGTTGCAATCAGTAATTCTTCATCTTCCCTTACATTCATTATCACTTGTATTCTTTCTTCCATTTTCTCTCTCTCTCTCTCAGCTCGTATATGTGTCATAAGTGTGTTAAGCACAGGTGTGGCTGTGTGGTAAGAAGCTTCCTTCCCAACCACATGGTTCACGGTTCAGTCCCACTGTATGGCACTTTGGGCAAGTGTCTTCTACTATAGCCTCGGGCTGACCAAAGCCTCGTGAGTGGATTTGGTAGATGGAAACGGAAAGAAGCCCATCATACATATATATATGTATGTACGATGGACTTTATTTATATATATGTCATATATATTATATATGTATGTATGCATATATTTGTGTGTCTGTGTTTGTCTCCACACCATCACTTGACAGCCGGTGTTGGTATATTTACGTCCCTGTAACTTAGCGGTTCAGCAAAAGTCACCGATAGAATAAGTACTAGGCTTACAAAGAATAAGTCCTTGGGGTCAGTTTGTTTGACTTAAGGTGGTGCTCTGGCATGACTGCAGTCAAATGACTGAATCAAGCAAAAGAATATATATACATATATAAATATATATATATATATATATGTGTGTGTGTGTGTGTGTATATATATATATGTATGCATATATGTATAGATAAATAGATAAATAGATAGATAGATAGATAGATAGATATACATATAGTTTCAGGTAAGAGATATCATATCATATCACACAGATCTGGAGGCACAAGTAAGAGAAATCATTGACAGAAGTTTCTTCAGCACAGTTCAAACATGGTAATTTCAAATAAGCCAACAAACACACACATGTGCACACACACATGTGCGCGCACGCACACACACATGCACACATTCACACACACATACACACACATATGTATGTATGTATGTATGTATGTAACGAGGTCCTTTTTCAATTTCCATCTGCCAGTTTCACTCAGAAGATTTTGGTCAGTCCAGAGTTATAGTAGGAGACACTTGCCCAAGGTTCTGCACAGTGAGAGTGAACTCAGAACCATGGAGTTGTGAAGCAAACTTCTTAACACACAGCCATTGGTAAGTATTAGCTGTGAGAGGATATTGTAAGAATGTAAACACATTACTTCTACGTTTTTGACTTGCAGAATAAAGAACAAGGAAGATTTCTAACAAATGGCTGAGGGCTATATATGAATATATATATATATATGTGTGTGTATGTGTGCGTGTGCGTGTATGTGCATGCATGTGTTTATATGTGTGTGAGTGTGATCAGGCATGTACAAGGTTGCTGGAAATGGAATCAGGATCAACAATAATTTCACAGAGGAATCTGTTGCTCAGAAGAATATTCATCATGATTTTCTCCTTAGCGTTTCACTTTGTTATTGATTTTTAGGTTATGTGGTATTTATAAAAGTTCAGGAAACGTTATACAACAGCAAACCGATTCACATTTTCAACCGCCAAAGAACTGCATCGCTTTGAAATTTTGACTTGTGTCAAAATGTCTTGAGGTCAAACAAAGTCAAGACTGCAATACAAACAAGTTTGTAGAAGAGCTCACAAAGAAACTAGGAATAGGGGTAAAATGATCATGTTTAAGTACAGCAACAGAAGAGAAGGACATTGAGTATTATGTAATTTATATAGAAAATCTATTGTGGCATCTCTAATTGACTGACTTCAAATCAAAATGTTTGGTGCATCAAATGCACTGAAGTAGCAACTGAGATGATTTGTCTTCAAGAGAAATCTAAAAACTGCTGAAGTGGCTTGTTAGAAGAAATAAAATATGCATATGGTTTTTATTTAAAATATAAACCAATAAACCAGCACTAGAGATACAGCTAGTGCTAGTGATAGCACTTGCTAGTGTGTGATGATTGTGTAAGATATCATAATTATCATCATCATCATTGTCATTCAATGTCCACTTTACCATGCTTACATGGGTCAGATGGAATTTGTTGAGGTAGATTTTTTGGAGGCTGGATGCCCTTCCTGTCACCATCCCTTGCCTGATGTCTAGATAATGGTACACACCTCCACCCCCGCCCACCACCACCACCATCACCACCACCACCACACACAAACGCGAAGGCATGTGGCTTAGTGGTCAGGGTATTCGGCTCATGATCATAAAGTCGTGAGTTCGATTCCTGGTGGTGTATTGCATCTTTGAGCAAGATGCTTTATTGCGCCAGTTCACTTAGCTGGCAAAAAATGAGTTGTATCTGTAAATTCAATGAGTCAGCCTCGTCATATTCTGTGTTACACGGAATATCCTTGAGAACTACATTAAGGGAGTGCATACATACAAAAATATACATATATGTACATACACATATATAAATATATGTATATATATATGTATATATATATATATATATATATATATATACACAGATATATGTTTATATGTACATATGTATATATATATATATATATATAAATATATATATATATATACACACGCACATATATGTTTATATGTACATATGTATATATTTACATATATGCATATATGTATATATATATATATATATATATATATATATATATATATATATA
>NC_068982.1:29552134-29553101 GCF_001194135.2 Octopus bimaculoides
ATATATATATATATATATATATATATATATATATATATATATATATATATATATATATATATACGTAGATGTATGTATATATATATAAATATACCCACAGAATATTACGAAAAGTAAAAGCAATAGTTCCATTAACTTCTCTTAATTATGTTATCTCTGTGATCCAGTTATAACTGCCAGAGATGGGGGACATAGTTATTGCTTTCTTAATCAACCAACGATACAAATTCATAACATAATATCAAAGGCAACGAAGTCTCTACTCTCCTGCTTCAATCACTTTCATTTTAGAAAGGAAATCTTCAATATATTACGAAGTTATTAAAGTCACAAGCTTTATTCTTAGTCTAAACCTTCAGTCATTATGGAGGTTAAGTTGCTGAACTAATGACCACATAATTACATGTCCAAATTTTATTATGGATCTCCTGTTCTGCCTCTGAGCAAAGCATATAATTCTACGTGTTTCCATTTCCTTCATTGACTCTTACTTCATGGTCGTGTAGTTAAATGTTAAGGGGAGCATCTATGAGTGAAAATAAAAAATAAAATTCTTATCATCAATGTAATGTAGTTTAAATGCTTTATTTTATATCTACAGAGAAGAATGGCTGAATACATTAAGCGGTAAACTTATCTTTCAATCAAATGACAATGAAACGATTACTAAAGAAAATAAAATGATAGCTCTTAAGGGTAAAAAAGTATTTCATATGAGAAACCCTTTTTAAGACAAAAAAAAAAATATAAAATAAAGGAAATATGATACTTTGTTGAAAGAGTGCAACAGATAACTTTTGGATCCATCAAAACATTTTGGTTGGACTCTATTTTAATAATTCTTTCTACATAGCCACACACGGAAGCCAGACAGCTGCCCTGGCAATGATCACACTCGGACAGTGCTCTTAGTGCTCCACTGGTACAGGTGCCATTACGATATATATATATATATATATATATATAG
>NC_068982.1:29553427-29557715 GCF_001194135.2 Octopus bimaculoides
ATATATATATATATATATATATATATATATATATATACATATATGTGTATGCTTTTATGTATATATAACCCATGCTAGCATGGAAGGTGGACGTTAAATGATGATGATGATGACGATGATGATGATATATGTATATATATACACACACACATATATATATTACATACATTCACACACACATGCACATACACAACTCTGAAACACAAGATCTTTTTCTACTCTGATGACAGAGTCTCGATTTATCCAATGATTATTTGCTTCCATTATGGCTTACATATTGTAGGGAACTACATCCACCAACATTCTGATGGATCTCCAAGCCTCCAGAAACAGCTGTTGGACTTATAAACACCTTACCTCTTTCTCTTTAATTCTTTTATGTCATTTGTACTCTGTGTAATTTTGATCTATTAATATAAATATATAAATATTTATACTTAAATATTCACTGTCTGAAGGCCTTCAGTCTTTGCTTTTATCCTTTTTGCATGTGTATATATGTGTATATATATATATATATATATATATATATATATATATATATATATATATATACATTTTGTATATCAAACCTACGTTGTTATATTTAATTTGTTTACCTGCATAATTGCCTCTATTTATATATATACATATACACAAATATGTGTATATGTATGTGTGCATCATTAAAAAGAAATCACTGATAAATCAGTTCATCAAAACAAGGCAAGTACCTTGTGGTATTTATTCTGTGCAAGATACACAGGCATTCTTGGCGCAGGAAGAATAGTGAACCAACGGCTCGACCATTAGAAACCTACAGTCAATGATGTTATTGTTCACAAATTCATGATATAAAGCAAACAAATAAATAAATAAATACTTCTAATGAAAACAGAAACGTAAAAACAAAAGAAGAATAATTTTAATTTGATTTGAGAGCACAGTTACTATTCACCTTATGATTTAATTTCATAATAATGGCAACAAAGCTAGTTAAACGCTGCTGCTGATTTTGACAATAATTATGATGACGATCATGATGATAATAATAGTGATGATGATGATGATGATTTATAATATTATGGAAATAGTAATTAGTGTTTTAGTGTTGATTGAGATAATAATGAGGGTAGTAGTGATATGGTTGTGGGTGTACGGCTGTGATGATATTGGTGGTGGTAATGGTGGTAATAGTGGTGGTGTTGGTGGTGTTTGTGGTGGTGGTGGTTGTAGGGACAATGATAATTGCTCGAAGAGAATGGCTAATGAAAATAAGAATAATACTGGTGGTGAAGGGTAGATTTTCAAACTAGGAGCATTGTCTGCACCATTCAAACCAGTCAGAGCTTTGCAAAGGTTCTGAGCATTGCGTCTTTTCCCTTTAACTGACTTCATCATCGTTTTATCATTTTAATGACCACTTCTCCATGGTTCCATGGGTCAGATGGAGTTTGTTGAGACAGATTCTCTACAAACAGATTCTCTTCTTGCCGGTTCTCACCGATTTCCAAGCAAGGTAATATTTCCTCATGGCTACACATATCTTCACAGAATATTGGTTTCAAATTTTATCACAAGGCCAGCAATTTCAAGGAAATCTTTGCTCTTTACTTGTTTCAGCCATTTGACTGCAGCCATGCAGGAGCACCGCCTTTAGTCGAGCAAATCGACCCCAGGACTTATTCTTTGTAAGCCTAGTACTTATTCTATCCAGCTCTTTTGCCGAACCGCTAAGTTACGGGGACGTAAACACACCAGCATTGGTTGTCAAGCGATGTTGGGGGGACAAGCACAGACACACAAACACACATATATATATATACATATACCTATATACAACAGGCTTCTTTCAGTTTCTGTCGACCAAATCCACTCACAAGGCTTTGGTCGGCCCGAGGCTATAGTAGAAGACACTTGCCCAAGGTACCACACAGTGGGACTGAACCCGGAACCATGTGGTTGGTAAGCAAGCTACTTACCACACAGCCACTCCTGCACCTATAAGTGGGTAAATTGATTGCATCAACCCCAGTACTCAACCGGCATTTACTTCATTGACACCAAAAGGATGAAAGTCAAAATCAATTTCGGTGGTATTTGAACTCAGAAAGTAAAGATGGATGAAATGCTATAAAGCATTTTGCTTGGCATATAAATGATTCTGCTAGGTTACCACCTATCATGTCTTCACAGAATACTGGAAATGAATAACGTTGCTTGTATGGACAGTGACATTCAATTACAACTGTCACATGATATCAAAACAAAGAGACATAACATACACACACACACACACATACATATATATATGTATAATGGGCTTTTCTCAGTACACATCTATCTGTTTCTGTCAATCAACACCACAAGGGTTTTTGTTGGTCAGGGCTATTGTAGAAGACATTTATCCAAGATGTCATGAAGCGGGTCTGAACCCAGAACCTCCTTAATTCCCTGACCACATAGTCACACCTGCTTCTACTGTAAAACATGAAGCACATGCCAACTCAAAAATGAGCCTACCGTCACCAAGACTAGTGAGAAATTCAGGGATAATTTGTATGCTCAATATCAACCTATTCCAATCAAAATCAATGGGGAGCCAAGGAACAACCTGAATTTTCAAAATAAATCTAAAACACTTGCAACATAAACAATACAACATACATAAGCCAAAAGCCAAAATGAAGGCCTCTATGTGGTCACATGGACTGCTGGAAATAACAACTAAATATTTGACAACCACTGTACCAACTTTAAATAAAACATTGCATTTGACTAAGTATTTTAGGATATATTTAAAAAAAGACAGGTGGGCATAGTTGGAGTGTCTTTCATCACTGGTCTGCTCAATCAAGGCTGATCTGGGGTTTAAAACAGCTGTATCATAAATCCATTTTGTTGGACTCTGATACTAACATTCCCATAACAGGAATTTCTTTAAACATGAAAAGAAGCAACGATTTTCAATTATGAGTATGAGGGATGAGTGGAGCAATAGGGAAGGGAAAATCAGAAATGAGTTAATTATTTGGAGATTTAATATAATGGGAAAACGAATAAACAAATATACAAAAAAAAAATGTAAGGAAAGAAGAAAAGGATATAAAAAGATAAGGATGATGGTAACGATAGCGATGATGACTGTGATGATGATCATAGTTATAATTATGATGGCGATGAAACAGAGAACCACTGTGATCACAACAATAAAGAAAATTCTACTAATGATGATGATGATGGGATGATGGGAAAGTGTGCAGAGTATTTTAAAGTACCACAACTGTAGCAATATCAGCAAAATATTGAAGATAAAACACAACTTAAATTCCTGCTACCAATTGCGAGATATGGAAAATAGAAGAGAAACATCTAGAAAAATATTTAAAAGCATAAAAAAAAGAAAAACAAAAAAGAAAGAGACATAAACATTATAGTTTGATTGATTTTTAACTCAGAAAATATCTAATTTGAAGGAAAAGATTTTGCATGTTTTAAATTAAATTTGTAAAATTAGAATTAATTTAAAATGAACAGCATTGCCACATACACACGCATTATATACTCATATACATGTATGTATATGTTTATTTGTGAGAATATATGTGTGTGTGTGTGTGTGAAACATAATTATCGACCAAATGAAATTATTACATATATATACATATACATTTCTGATTATGTATAAACACTTTTATCTGTAAACCCATATATATATATATATATATATATATACATACATATGCATTTACATACATATATATATATATAAATATATATATATATATATATACACAACACATAAACACACATACACACGCATACACATACATACACACACATAAACACGCACAGATATATACATGATATTTTGTATTATATATATTATATTAAAGCAATTTATACAGTTCGGATAATTTCTTTTTCTGAAAACATCAAACATCAAATGTAGTATATATTGTGAAATGATAATTGGAAACTATTTTCTCAGTGGAAATAATTTTAATGGTGTCATTCATGTAGCAAGTGTTTGTTGGTGAAATGGAAGGTTACACTCGGAAATGTGATTAAAAGTTAATATTTTTGTTTAGCAATTTTTCTACTTTTAAATGGGTACATGTCTGTGAGTGTATGTGCACGCACACGCATGCACACACACACACACACACACACACATAAATATGTGTGCATGTTTGTGTGTGTATAGATATATATGTATATATATGTATATGTATAGACACATATATATATATATATATATATATATATATATATACACATGAATTTATGTAGAAAAATACATATTTAT
>NC_068982.1:29557746-29559389 GCF_001194135.2 Octopus bimaculoides
TATATATAGCATCCTCATCATCGTTTAACGTCTGCTTTACATGCTAGCATGGGTTGGACGATTTGACTGAGGACTGGCGAACCAGATGGTTGTGCCAGGCTCCAATCTGATCTGGTAGAGTTTCTACAGCTGGATGCCCTTCCTAACGCCAACCACTCCGAGAGTGTAGTGGGTGCTTTTACTTGCCGCCGGCATGAGGGCCAGTCAGGCTGTACTGCCAACAGCCACGCTCAAATGGTGTATTTTACGTGCCATCATCATTGTTTCACGTCTGCCTTCCATGCTGGCATGACAGGAGCTGGCCTGGTAGGAGCCTGCACCAGACTTCTGTGTCTGTTTTGGCAAGGTTTTTTTTATGTATGGACGATGCCATTCTTGACACCAACTACTGAACAGAGTGGACTGGGTACTTTTTACATGGCACAAATACAGGTGAGGTTAGTTTTTCTATCGTTTTTACAGCTGAATGCCCTTCCAAATGCCCACCACTTTACAGAGTGAACTGGATGCCGTTTATGCATTTATGTATGTGTGGATTTATGTTTGCATTTGTCACTGTCCCACTGCTTAACAACTGGTGTTGGTTCGCTTACATTATTGGAATGTAGCAGTTCAGCTAAAACGATCAATAGAATAAGTACCACACTTAAAAACAAGTCCTTTAAGGTGGAGCCCCAGGATTGTCACAGTCTAATGACTGAAACAAGTACCAGATAAAAGACTATTTTGTTGAAAGTGTAGGTTAGAAATAGATGGCCATCCTTGACTACATAGTAGAGTTAGAAAACTCCTGGCTTTTGTCCTTTTCTTCAGCCAGTTCTGTATCACTGAATAATATAAGCTTAGCATGTCAGATATCCGCACAAGATACAAGCAGCTTACTCATTTTAATGTGTGGAGACGTGGGGTAAAGGACAATCTTTGATATTGGTGAGGCTTTCATCAACAGGATTTCTGACATAAATTTTGGAAAATAGAAAACTATCTTATGAAGCAACAACAATTACTGAGGGAGATTAGAGAGTCTGAGACCCAAGTGCTTTTAGTGGTTTTTGAAAGGTTTTCATTAAGGATTGTTCACATGTATGGCAAGAGAACGGTTATCTTAACAATAGCCGTTTCTTTGCATTGTTTAAAGAAACTAGGTTACTGAAGGATATTTTGAATGACCACTTATACCGATGTTAGTTTTATTGTTACCCACATCAGCTTCTCCTACCTTCACACACACATACACACACACACACACACACACACACATAATTGTAAGTGAATGAATATATATATATATATAACTATCATAGTCATTATCATTTAATATTCATGTTCCATGCTGGCATGGGTTGAACAGTTTGATAGGAACTGATGCATCCTAGAACTTTATTGAGTTTCAATGTCTGCTTTGGCATTGTTTTTATGACTGGATGCCCTTCCTAAAGCCAAGCACTTTACAGTATGGACTGAATGCTTTTTTCATGCCATCCACACTATTGAAGTCACCATGCAGTTTGCATGTGTGTATATATATATATATATATATATATATATATATATATCCCTTTTGCGTTCAGATTTATTTGTCAAAAGCAATCCTTATTTATTCACATAAAAAAAAAATTTATCTGATATTATTTTGTAGCTTA
>NC_068982.1:29559475-29560902 GCF_001194135.2 Octopus bimaculoides
ATATTATATATATATATTATATATATATATATATATATATATATACGTGGCCAATGCTCAATGGCCAATGGCAAAGGGAGATAATCACCTAGTGAGGCATTTCCCACTCTACATTTTGAAGAGGTCTTAGGCCACCAGTGTTTGGGGTCTGAAGACATGTCATAAGGCTAAACCCCTTATGAGTAAGAGACCCAGGGTAACCCCATAAACCAGTCTCCCCCATTATACTATATATATATATATATATATATATATATATGCATGTGTGTGTGTGTGTAATATATATATATGTGTGCAATTTCATAAAATCAATTCATTCATGTACAGCATTGTGCATTATTTGATTTTTCCAAATATGTTTTTAATAGACCAGAGTTATACAACCAGATTATTGATATATATATCTATATGTAGGGGTGGACAAGCACACATGTAGACTTATGTGTGTGTGTGTGTATATTACTATACTTATATTCAGGTAAATATCATGCACGTATAATTATATGTCTTCTCTCTTTCTCTCGCACACATGCATACACAACATATACACAATATACAGATGCATATCTGTAATTATAGGAAATGGCTATTTAACACTAATTTTTTTAAATGACTGACGATAATTTATTTAATTCAAGTAGATTAAAGTTAGAGAATATTTGCTCAAATCACATCTGTTAATTAAACATAGCAATATGCTGCAAGTTCTTCTCAAAAACCTGTCTTTTTATAATCTTACTTGAATTTCAACAACCCATATGAAGAATAATATCTCTACTTTAAACTGTCATTTTTACTTGTTTTGTCTTTCTAATTCAGCTTCTAAGATCTACAGATTCTTTGTACTCATTCCTTGATTTTTCAAATTTAATTTCGATATCAATAATTTAATAATCCACCTACCTCTACCCAGTATTTCCTCAATAAACTTTAAAACTTTATTAAGTTTTAGAATAAATAGTTACTGACACAAGAAGAATATGGTGTAAGGCATAATTTATTCTTGATGTTTGCTTGAAATTGGTTATGTAAGTTATGCAATGAGTAACCAGAATACATGGCAGTTGCTTGTTTTGCCATTGCAAAATCATTTCTTTTTTATTGTTTATTTCCATGTCTTAACTGTGACAGATTAAGTAGGACCTGTCCAATGAATAAATAGAATTTGAGAGAGAGACTAATGGATGTTAATGGTAATTAATCATTGTATGCAAGAGTGATAATTACAATTCTTGAATAATTTAAACGGACAATATGTATATATGTGTGTACATGTTTGCATATGTGTACACACACACACACACACGGGCTTTCATTCTTCTGTGCTATATTTTACAGTACAAACATATACATATATATACATACATACATACATACATATATATATATATATATATATATTTATATATATATATATATATATATGT
>NC_068982.1:29561139-29567391 GCF_001194135.2 Octopus bimaculoides
ATATATATATATATATATATATATATATATAGTGAATGATAAAAGATTTCTTGAGCATTAGCATAACATATAGGAGAACACTGTTTTGCAAAATTAAACATTATTTTGAAAGCTAAAATTATAGATAAATGGTAGATAAAAATTTTACTGGGTTGAGAAACATGGAAGCATGCTTTTAACTAATTTGTTCCAACTAATTCTAACATGGAAAATCCTGTATCAAATCAATAATGATGATTATGAGGACATTATGGAAAAATATTATAATTTGACATCTTTACTAATCCAGCATTAGTTAGTCTTTTCTAACTTATGATTTTATTTATTTATACAGTCATAAGGCAGCAAGCTGGCAAAATCATTAGTATACTGGACAAAATGCTTAACAGTATTTTGCCTGCTGCTACATTCTGAGTTCAAATTCTGCTGAGGCTGACTTTGCCTTTCATGCTTTCAGGGCCAATAAAATAAGTACCAGTTTAGCACTGTGATGTTGGGTGGACAAACACAGACACACACACACACACACACACACACACACACACATATATGATGGGCTTTTTCAGTTTCCGTCTACCAAATTCAAGTGTGGGTTGATGCCAGTTCCGCCTGACTGGCAGTCGTGCTGGTGGCACATACTAAGCATCATTCAAGCATTGGTTGATGCCAGTGCCGCTTGACTGGCTCCCCATGCTGATGGCATGTAAAAAGCACCATCTGAAAGTGGTCGATGCCAGTGCCGCCTGACTGGCTCCCATGCTGGTGGCACGTAAAATGCACCTACTACAATCTCAGAATGGTTGGCATTAGGAAGGGTATCCAACTGTATAAACCTTGCCAGATCAGATTGGAGCCTGGTGCAGCCTACTGGCTTGCCAGTCCCCAGTCAAACCGTCCAACCTATGCTAGCATAGAAAATGGACGTTAAATGATGATGATGATGATGTACTTATGTATGTATGTGTTTATATCAGCATCTCTTTGGTTTGACATTGCTTGATGGTTGTAAATGAGTGTCTCTGTCATGCAAGTGGTGTCCTTTATTTTCAAGTAATGTGTAATATAGTAACTGTAATTTTTAAATTAAAGTACTTTAAAGAAAATATCTAAGTTCTGTGTTAGCATTGTATCATAGTATATTACTATACTGTGATGTAGAAATTCATAATCAATTTTCGTTTTTTGTAGGTTATCAGTCATTGTTTTTACTTTTAATGAATTATCAGTTCAATTTAATTTGATTAATTATGCAACAAGAGAGTGAAAAGAGACCTAGTTTAGCTTGTTATTGGATTTGCTTTTGTACCTGATTAATGAGCAGGTCATATAACTTATTATTAGTATAAATTAACCGCAATAAAATAACCAATTAGAATTCTTTTGTTTTCTCGAATTCTTTCAAGTATAAAATGTGAGTAACAACTGAAGGAGAGGGAGAGAGATTTATTCAAAATTACTTAATTGTTCAGTATTTTGGTATCTAGAAATAGTTTGCACACCTATACAATGTGTTAGGTGTTATTAAAATGCAAACAGTCTATATTTTCATGCAACCAAACTAAACTTGCTATTTTAAAATCAATTCTGATACTCTCTCTTGATATTTGAACCAGATATTGATTTATTTGGTGTCTAGATACAGCTGGTGCAGTACAAACAGAGCTTAGAGAATTAGCATTAAATTCTATACAAGAAGAATAAATAAGAATTCAGTTGATGAAAAAAAAATAATTGAAACAAAAAATAAAAACCGAAACATGATTAAAAAAAAAATCATGAAAAACTCCATCTTGGTAATGCTTACTAAATATTTGACTCTCCTTTCTTTTAAATTACCACTAAAGTAGAAAATGATATTAATTAAATTTATTGTTGATTGTCAGCATATAAATATATTTAAAAAATAATACTCTCAATTAGAATGTTGATGTTTTCTCAACACTGATAGAATTATCATGAGGGGAAAAGATATTTCACCTTTTCTATGTAACACTTATATATGAATTAAACATTTCCTTAAATTACAGATCAAATTAATAATGCAAACTAGAAAATTAACTCTATGTTGCTCTATTTTAGTCATGAATTGTTATTCCATATAGGAATAAATAAATTCATTGCCTAAAGTGGATCTTGAAAAATAAGTGAAAAATTGCAAAACAAAAATCATTATTGATATTTGTTGATATTGTTTTATATTTTATTCAGGTTTTATAATAGGGAAAAATTAAGTATGCTTTCATAATGGGTTAAAAGGTCATACAATGCTATGGAAACAATCAGCCATAGTTTTTAAACAGAATACAGCATATGAGTATCATTACAATTATAAATAAATTGAAATTGGTACTTTTATTCATTAGCCTATGGCAATGCTGGAGCACTGCCTTGAAAAGTTTTAGTTGAGCCAATTGATCCCAGTAGTTATATTTTTAAAGCCTGGTAGTTATTCTATCAGTCTCTTTTGCCAAAATGCTAAGTTATGGGGATTTAAAAACACCAACACTGGTTGTTAAGTTGTGGTGAAGGACAAACACAGACACAAATACACACACACACACACACACACACACACACACACACTGACACACACACACACATGTGCATGCACATATGACAGGCTTCTTTCAGTTTTCATAAACCAAATCTGCTCACAAGGTTTTGATCAGCTCAAGGTTATAGTAAAAGACACTTGCCTAATGTGTCATGCAGTGGGACTGAACCTGGAATCATGTGACTGGGAAGCAAAACACCTATGCTTGTGCCTTTTAAAAAAAAAAAACCTTTTATTCAATAAAACTTCAGCAATGGCTGTGTCCAAATATAGCTATAAGTGTGTGGTTAAGAAACTCACTTTGCAACCATATGATTTCAGGTTCAATTCCACTATGCAATATCTTGGGCAAATATCTTCCACTATGGCTCTGAGCCAACCAATGCTTTGTGAGTGAATTTAGGAGGCAGAAATTCATGGAAGTTCATCACGAGTATGTATGTATAAATAACCATTTGTGTTTGTAACTCATCCCTCCACCCAGTGCTTGACAACTGGTACTAGTTTGTTTATGTCTCTGTAACTTCACAGTTCAGCAAAGGAGACCGATAGACTAAGTACCGGGCTTAAAAAATAAATACTGGAGTTGATGTCATCAACTGAATTCTTCAAGATGGTGCCCCAGTATGACCACAGCCAAATGGCTGAAACAAGTAAAAAAAATTCAAGTTTGACATATAGCTTAGGAATTTTATTAAGTTGCAGTCAGGTTCATTTTTATTTTATTTGTTTCAACACTTGAAATACTTCAGCTCTGATTACTTATGTTGGATGGGATTCAAACTGTATGATGTCCATATGAATTATGTGTAACGCGTTCAGCCATAATCCTTACTACAAACAAACCTTAACTTGTTAATAAATCTTTATACCCTAATAACTTCTATCTTACATTTAATATTTGTTTACATTCACAATTATGCCAAACATGCCAGAATTTATTTTATATGTGATCTGACAACATATTTTATAACCATGTTGAGCACTGTAATGATTTCTAAATGTTTGTTTTATTGCTTCTTGATCTAGTGCATTAGGAAACTAGATGCCTATCCATTTAGTGGAGCCATATTGGAATAAATTCTTTTTACATATTAATACACTTGTTTTTTTGTAAAAGCTGCATATAATAACACTCACATGTATGCTTTTATTGTAATTACTGAGCACATGGTTGTCCATATAAATGTGTTTAGCTTTCTTCAGCAGAATATTGATTTATTTCCTGAAAATAATAAATAATTTAAAAAGCTATTTATTATTTATCCGCTATTATAACTTATTTGAGAATCACACATGCTCCTTCTAGGTCTTCAATAAATAAATCTGTCTCCAAGTATTAACCCTAACTTACAAGTTCTTCTTTTCTCCCTTTTTCTATTTCATGACTTATTTTCTTTTATTTGTTCACTGAGTCTCTATATTCCTTTCAATGCTCCAGTTACAAATCTATGAAGATTCACAAAAGGTCGAATGTTTGGTGTAGGCCTGGCTGTATGGTTAAGAAGCTCTCTTTGCAACGATGTGGTGACAGGTTCAGTTCCATTGAGTGGTACCTCATGTGTGTTCTATGATAACACTGAGCTGACCAGTGACGTCTGAGTGAATTTGGTTGAGAAAGACTATGTGAAAGCCTGTCACATATACATACATACATATCATGATGATGGGATGAAAGAAGCACAGGCATCACAATCTTAGCAGTGAATATTCAGGAAGAAAATTTGTCATACATTAAGCATATAATGTAGACTCAACTTTGAATCTAGGACCCAAGCTGATTTTCTGAGACAATGTTTTGAAAGAAAGGTCTTATATGCCATCAAATATTGCAATATCTGGCACTCCATCGGTTCCAGTTGATCTGAGTAGTCCACAGACATGCATATCCTTAACCCTTTAGCATTCAGATTACTTCGTCAAATGTAATGCTTATTTATTCACATTATTTTGAATTTATCCTCCATAATTTTGTAACCTTTAAATTTCAGTGATGTGATAATTTATGTTTAAACTGACATTCTAGGGTGGGTGTAAGAGATCTGGGTAGATTTGGCATAAAGCATGTAGAATATTTATGCTGGACATGGCCAGTTTAAATGCTAAAGGGCTTATGTAGTTCTTAGGGAGATTCAGTATGACACAGAATGTGAAAAAAGGCTGGCCCTTTGAATTACAGATTCTTTTACTTGATTCAGTCATTTGACTGCAGCCATGCTGGAGCACCACCTTTAGTCGAACAAATTGTCATATCTATATATCTATTTATCTCTCTCTCTCTCTCTCTTTCTCTATGTATGTATATATATATATATATATATATATATATATATATATATGACAGGCTTCTTTCAGTTTCCATCTACCAAATTCACTCAGAAGGCTTTGGTCAGTCCAAGCAGAACCATGTCATTAGAAAGCAAGTTTCTTATGCCTGCACTTGTGTACCATGCTTTTGCTAATTATTTTAGTTGCCTGCCAAGTTAGAAGCAGACATATAAACCCACTTGGACCCCCTCCCCATCCCTAATCCATTGGAATACTCAGGGTATGTCAATTAGAGGAAGTGATGGCTGATGTAGATGTCTCTTTCTCCAGCTGTCATATTCTGGAGGTTCCACCCAGTTATTTCTTATTGAACTTCATTAGATTGAAGCAACATGAAAAGAACATCAAAGACCCAATGCAGAAACTAGTGCAGGAACTGAACCCATGACCATAAGATCATGAGTTGAACACTTTAACCACTAGGTCACATGACCTCACTATCTATTATTATAGTATAGCAGTTTCTGATAGCTAAGCTGTATAAGAAATCATCTTATAATGTACGAGATGACATAGTTCTTGACACATAGTCAACAGTAAGATAATATTGCCTGACAATATAATGGTTTTAAGTCAAACTTGATTAAAAGACAACTGTCAGTTTGTGAGCTAATTCACATATTACGTGTTTGTAGTGTTATAACCATCACCCTTATGAAATCTCAAATTTTATTGCCATCATAGCGAGATTTCTGTGGAGTTTCGTGCACTAATAAATTAGAAAGAACAGTGATTAATAAATCTATTCTTCAGTAATTAATAAGCTTATTGTTTATCATCATATGAAGATCTTATCTAAATGATGATAAGTAAAAGTTCAAATAATATTAAGTCTAAAACTCAATTTTCATAACTGGTTGTTCATAATGAAATTCGAACCACGAAGTATAAGTGGGATTAATGAAGTCGTGATAAAGTGTTTTCCTCAAAACATCAGTAAACTTATTCTGACTGGAAATCAAGAGAAAGCTTGATTATTAAAAAAGGGCTTTAACCACCACCCTGCCAAACAAACAGTAATAATAGATCACAAAGAAGTGAAAGCCTTTGGAAATGTTCAATGCAAAATGAATCTAATGAAATTCTTGAACACTTGAGAACAACTCAAATATGCTTGAATCTTTCAGTCTTTCACATAAGTATACATAAACACATGCATCTCTTTCTATATATATGTGTGTGTGTGTGTGTGTGAGTGTGTGTGTGTGTGTGTGCGTGTGCGTGCGTGCGTGTGTGTGTGTATATATATATATGATTATGCACATATATATATGGATATCTATCTGTCTGTCTGTCAATATGTAGACGGAAACCAAAAGCCTGTCACACACACACACACACACACACACACATATATATATATATATATA
>NC_068982.1:29567882-29568910 GCF_001194135.2 Octopus bimaculoides
CTTAATTCTTTCTAGCTCTTCCTTGTACTCTTTCGTTTTGTTTCGAAATGTTTGTTTTATCTGTTTATTTATATTTATCAATGTTTTCTAAGCTAACACACAAAATGTTATAATTTCCTAGTTTTATTTCTTTCTTTGATTTTCTTTTTTTCCTCATGTTTCTCTTCTCTTTGTTTCTGCTATAACAAGGTAACCAGCCACTGGGTGAATGAAAACTGTAACTTTAGAGTCGATGAGGAACATTAAATTAATATCTCTACACATCTACACACACACACACACACGCACGCACATTCAAATATACGTATATGGATACATGAGACAGATATGTAAATAATGTGTGTTAGTGTGCGTGTTTAAATAAATAAATAAATAAATAAATGTTATTGAACACACATAATCAGTGTATGTGCTCTGCTTGTTCGCCAGAAGGCAGTGATTTGATGCAGTAGCAATAACTGCCACAAAATGTCAGGTGTTAAAAACCCTGAAAAACATAGACAAGGAAGATAACCCATCCCAGATCCCATCCAGGAGCAATGGACTTCGATGTTTTGCCATTTTTGTGGCTTATCAACATCATGTACCAAAACTGAATTGGATGTAAACTGAATAGCCTCTTCCACGACTATATACAAGATAGTGTCAAAACCAACTGGGCTATGTCCTAATGATGCATATAGAGGGATAAATTCAAATATGAATTAGAAGCAGTGGTAGTGTTGTAAACTTGCTAGTTCACTGGTAGGCTATCACTTGATGCAGCAGAGACAACTCTTTCAAAGTGCATATATACACGTGAGTATATACACACATGTGTATACACACACATAAACATACATATATATGCACACACACACACACATGCATATATATATTTTGCTGAACAAAGCCTTGTGAGCAGCTTTGGTTGATGGAGACTGATATATAATATATATATATATGTATATATATATATATGTATACTTATATTTATGTATATATGTATACATATATATATATATATATATATATATATATATATATAT
>NC_068982.1:29569213-29571746 GCF_001194135.2 Octopus bimaculoides
ATCTTTGCCTTGATTTCATGTGATGGTTGTAAACAGATGTCAGTGTTGTGCAAGCAGTGTCCTTCATTTTCAATCTTCCATATAAGCATATCTGATTATGAGGATTATTACCTTACTCCTGAACAAGCATTTGTAAAAATATGTCTGGCCGTGGGACAATATTACCTTGCTTGAAAACGGGACGGGCATCCGACCAATAAAAACATCTACCTCAATAATCTCTGTGCAACCCATGGAAGCATGGAAAAATGGATGTTAAGATGATGATGATAATGATGATGATGATGATGATGATGATAGTTATGATGATGATAATAATGATGATTTATTTTCCCATGTCATAAATAATTGATGGAGTTTTGAAAATGTTGAAATTAGTGAGTAAAATGTCAAACTGATATTTTTAATGCTAGAAGCTCTTCTCTCTGTTTACCATGTAGCTTATCATCATCAACATCATTGTTTAATGTTTGTTTTCCAGGCTGGCATGGGCTGGATGGTTTGGTTTGACAGAAACTGGTTAGCCGGAGAAATGCATTAGGGTCCAATTGTCTGTTTTGGCATGATTTTTATGACTTGATGCCCTTCCTAATGTCAACCACTCTACAAAGTGTGATTTTTACGTGCCACTGGCACAAAACCATTTCTGTGACACTGGCATGAGTGCATTTTATGTGGTACCAGCATCTGCAAGACAAAAATCTCTCTGCTAGGAGAAGAAGTTGAGGCATGACCATAAAGTATATGCCTGTACATAAGGATGGCCACAGTTTTAGTTATGAGACAGAAATGCATATTTCTTTATTGCCCACAAGGGGCTAAACATAGAGGGGACAAACAAGGACAGACAAATGGATTAAGTCGATTACATCGACCCCAGTGCGTAACTGATACTTAATTTATCGACCTCAAAAGGATGAAAGGCAAAGTCGACCTCGGTGGAATTTGAACTCAGAATGTAACGGCAGATAAAATACCGCTAAGCATTTTGCCTGGCATGCTAATGATTCTGGCAGCTTGCCGCCCTACAGAAATATAATTGAAACCGATGTCAGATGATAGGGCAATTCTTTGGAAGGCATGCTTTGCTACCTTAGTTGAACTCAAATGAAACTTCAGGTAAAGTTGCTGAAGAAATATAAAACTCCAGAATAAATGTTACTCAGAGAAGAAGCGGAATGATAAAATGGCAAAAAGAGACTAACGAAGATCAACAGCAGTGTCTTCAGCTGAAACAATATCAGTAAAGTCAGAAGTAACTGTAGAATTGACATTCAGTAACAACAGCAACAACGACAATGACGACAACGACAACAACGATGGCGACAATGAAGACAAGGAATCATAACAACAATAACATTAGCAACATTACGATGAGCATAAGTAAATGTTGAAGCAAGAGCCATTCAAAATCACGTTGAGATGACTATCAAAAAAAGAAAAACACAGAAAGTTCCAAAAACAAACAAAAAAAAATAGAATATGTGCAACAGTATGGAGAATGTGTTCACAGTTGTGTAGATAAGGAAACATCTGTATCTATAGTTGATCAATCACCTTGAAATCACACTTTACTATCTAAAAATAAGGTAAGATACTTTGGATAATGCTGAGTCAGATACTCTATACTGGGGGGGGGGGGAATAAAAGAGGAAAATAAGATGGTCGCAAGGAAAAGATCTTTATAGATTTGATAGGGTCCGTCTGATCTGGAACTAAACAACATGAACTACATGCTACATGCATGGGTTTGTGGTTAAGAAGTTTGCTCCACAAGCATATCGTTCGAGGTTCAGTCCCATTGTATGGCATATTAGGTAAGTGTTTTCCTATGATAGTCCTGGAACAACCGATGCCTTCTGAGTGAGCCCCATAAACAGAAGTTGCAGGAAGACCATTGTACATATAATGTGTGTGTGTGTGCGTGAGTGTGTGTGTGTTTGTGTGTTTGTGTGTGTGTGTGTATGTGTGTGTTTGTGTGTATGTGCGTGTGTGTGTGTGTGTGTGTGTGTGCGTGTGCGTGTATGCATGTGTGTATATATACATATATTGATGCTGGATTTTATGCTAAAATAAAAACAATTTTACATGAAGCTAAAAGATTACTCTATACTTTTGGCAGAGTACAAATTTATTATTCTCTAACAAGAATTGATAGTGACTTCGAAGTTCCAGCCAGCTAAGCCATCGTTGGATCTGTGCGTACATATGTATGTATATGAGTTTGGAGGGATATATTATTTGGGTGGATAGATCTCGTTTGGGTTCCCTTACTTGTCTCTGAACATTAACTAACACCAACTTACTTCAATGAGTTCACTTTGAAGAAGACTTAATGGACAGACCCTGATGAAACTGCACTGACGATTTCGCAAGGTTGCATCTACAACAATGAGTAGCTACTGCAGTGGAAGCACATGTAGGTCATTGTAATATACTGTATATAAATATGAAATAAATTTTATGGATGTACGAGTCTCCATACTCCTTGTTATTGTTAATACTTATATATATGTGTGTGTGTGTGTATATA